>NC_046172.1:21041698-21056685 GCF_011064425.1 Rattus rattus
CACGTGCTCCACTATGTTCATAGCAGCCTTATTTATAATAGCCAGAAGCTGGAAAGAACCCAGATGCCCTTCAACAGAGGAATGGATACAGAAAATGTGGTACATCTACACAATGGAATATTACTCAGCTATCAAAAACAATGCCTTTATGAAATTCATAGACAAATGTTTGGAACTGGAAAATATCATCCTGAGTGAGGTAACCCAATCACAGAAAAACACACATGGTATGCACTCATTGATAAGTGGCTATTAACCCAAATGCTCGAATTACCCTAGATGCACAGAATAACATGAATCTCAAGAAGGATGACCAAAATGCAAATGCTTCACTCCTTCTTTAAAAGGGGAAGAAGAATATACTTGGGAGGGAATAGGGAGACAAAGTTTAGAACAGAGGCAGAAGGAACACCCATTCAGAGCCTGCCCCACATGTGGCCCATACATTTACAGCCACCAAACTAGGTAAGATGCATGAAGCAAAGTGAAGACCTGACAGGAACCGGATGTGGAGATCTCCCTGAGAGACACACCCAGAATAGCAAATACATAGATGAATGCCAGCAAACCACTGAACTGAGAACAGGACCCCCGTTGAAGGAATCAGAGAAAGGCCTGAAAGAGCTTGAAGGGGCTAGAGACCCCATTTGAACAAAAATGCCAACCAACCAGAGCTTCCAGGGACTAAGCCACTACCCAAAGACTATGGACTCACCCTGGGCTCCAACCTCATAGATAGCAATGAATAGCCTAGTAAGAGCACCAGTGGAAGGGGAAGCCCTTGGTCCTGCCAAGACTGAACCCCCAGTGAACGAGATTGTTGGGGGGAGGGTGGTGATGGGGGGAGGATGGGGAGGGGAAGCCCATATAGAAGGGGAGGTGGAGGGGGTAGGGGTTGTTGGCCCAGGAACTGGGAAGGGGAACAATAGAAATGCAAATAAGAAATACTCAAGTTAATAAAGATAAAAAATATCCAATTTAATAAAAATGGAAGAAAAAAAAGAACTATAATCAACTAAAGACTGCTGAGCAAAGTATATTAGTATCTCCCATAGATAAACCCTTTACTAGTTGTCCAGTGCAGAGTAGTCAGCCTGGATATATACACATCAAAAATGAATTCAGCCTGTTGTAAATATATATTTGTCCATGAACATACATACACATATGCATATTTGTATAACAGCAGTAAAGCAAAAAAAAAAGCTATTGATTTGAGGGTGTCGTTCAGGGTAGCTAGGAAAGTGAGAAAAGTGATGGAAGAAGTAATGTAGTTATATTTCTATTAAAAATACTTTTAAAAAAGTTTTAGGGCAAGACCCAGATAGAGGTTGGGAGGAGATAGTCAATATCAAAACCTGGATTAAGTTACTAAATACTTGTAAAACCAAAGCCACAGCTAGAGCTCAGTGGGTATTTGTATGGTGGGCAGACAATGATCATTGGTAATTTGCCCAGAGTTTTGTTGCCAAGGCCCAGAAAAATATTTAGCCACCAAATAACAAGGGCCACTCTAACTGAAAAAGTACCTAGGAAGTGAGCAAGTCTGTCCTATGCCCTATAACTTGACCTGCTAACTTCATCAATCTGGGCATTGACAAGAATGTAAGCCTCAGATGCAAATATGCCACTCTAGCATGGCTAGCCCTGTCTCTGAGCATGGAAAGTCTCCTTTGAGAAATTTCTCATCATTGACAATCAGATTCTAAAGGCTGTTGCTGAAAAGGGTAAGAATATGGCTGTGGAAATTTTAGAACAAAAACAACTTCTGTCCTCTTTCCAGACTTAGATCTCTCTCTTACTATCTTAAGCTTACTAAGTTTCAGTTAAAACCCACCTGTTTTCTGTTGCTTAAAGACTCCATTTCAGAGCAGAAGTCAGGAAAAGTTATTCAGTCCTAAGTTAGTACACAGTACGGTAACCCAAGATAATGGCAGGAGTGAGTATGAGCAAAGTACACTGATGAATATACATGTACAAACATACAAAAGAACAAATAAACAAAAGATAATAAGAAAAATGTCAAAGGATTCTGGAAAGATCCCCTTGGCTTCCCAATCATGTCCAAAAGGAAAAGGGACAAGGGCACACACTTCAAAACCTGCCTCCGAGTGAACAGGCAAGCTGGTATCTGAAGGAGTAGATAGATAATATCTGGTCATCAAAATAAAACAGGAGGTGACATCTCCTTTTTCAGGAGGTTTTCAATGGCATTTCTAAATTAGAGAGGAGCACTTGCTGGCAGACAGGGGTTCCTACTGTGAGAAAAGACAGTTTTTTGGAGTTTCACTAGGATGACATTTTGTCTTACCCAACATGTGTGGATTGTAAACACCAAATGTCTGTCTTATGCAGTATCCAGTTCTTGACACTAAAAACTTCAAATGTTAGAGTTCACCATACTGCTTCTAATATTTGTCTCTGAGGATTATAGAGTAAAAGACAAAATAAACTCATTTTTCTTCATTGCCAAAGCACAAGTTTTCCCAAATGAAAAAAAAGTGTGTGTGTGTATATATATCCAAAATAAATAGAATCTGTTCCTTTATACAGTAGTTTTACAGGATTTTGTACTCTGGCAAGATTCTTGACAGTGTACATGGAGGACAGGAATGAAACTTCAACAGAAAATTGACTAAAGCATTCACTTCACTTCCTGCTTTGAGGTATCTTCTTGGCCTACCTATGAATTTTCAGAGAAATGATGAGAAATACCTATTTCTGAACCTTGATGTATTAGTTTGAAAAATATCATAGAAAGGGGACTGGAGGTATGGCTCAATAGAGGCTGACAGACTATGATCTGTAGGAAAAATAGAACCCACAGCTTGTGGTTTTGTAACTTAAAGACACAACTGGAACAGGCTGGCACTGTAGTCTAGATGAAAAATCAAGCCATTGCCCTCCATCCTTTCTTTTTCCTCTACTCCAAGACCCTGCTTCACAGACTAGTGAGTATTGTTCAACCATGCATACATTGAGGCCATTGATAATGACAACTTTTGGACACCAAGCCATCTAGGATCATTCTGACTAACTGCCCAAGTTTAATGATAGTGGGTGCTAACAAGGAAGAGTACAACTCATCTAGGTTAGGTCCTCCCAACCCTATTCACCACCTGTCATTCTTTCTTGAGCCAGTGCCCAGCCATATGAGCACATTTCTTTCTGAGGAAGTCTTTATAACTCTATATATATAGTGGCAACTGCTCTTATAACCAGCCACCCTAGGGAAATGATGCAGAATGCAGCAAGATTTCTCCCACTCAGTAAATGACACAACCTCCTCTGTGTTGCCTTTGGTCAAGAAAAATGCCAAATAATTGTTGTCTGTCATTTCACATTAAAAATTGGGACTAAAATGTCTAAAATACACTATCTAAATAGATTAACCATCATGACTGTGGAACCTGGGGAAAGGGAAATGAGAGTCTGTGCCAAGAGATCAGAGAAGGCTCTGATTTAATCTGCATTCAAAAGAGCGTAGCAAGTCTTAGATCTGTGGACCAGAACACATACACTTCTGAGACACTGTGTCATCTGCACATCAAGATCAGTTGATAGGGGATATTAATGCCACTTAACAGTCTCAGTTATATGGGGGAATGTGAATGCCACCTACTGGGCACGAACAGCCTCAACACATTGGACACATTGCAAAACACACTCCAGAACCTGGAAGTAGCAACTACCACCCAGCAGGATTGCTTGCAGTTGGGTCACACTGTTGCCACAGCTGGCTGAAGTCTTACTGATAGGCTTTCTTGAGTGCAATCAAACTTCTCAGGGCAGAACAGTTTTCCAATGTCTTTGCTATGTAGTTACACTGGGTGCAGAAGAAGAATGTTCTTGTATCTCTGCCCTCTCTTGAATAGCAATTTGGGAATGATCTCTCAAAAAATCAGTCCAAGTCCCAATCCCAAAGACCTGTGAGTGTGAGCTTATTAGGAAATAGCATTTGTCAGCAGATGTAATCAAATTAAAGGATCTTGGAATGTGCTTATTCTGGACTGTGTGAGGGTCTTAGGTTCAGTTACAGATGACTTTCTAGAGAGATCATGAGGACATTTGAGATACAAGACAGGAGAAGACGTGAGAATTCAGAGTGAGGATTTCCCATGCCACAGAATAAATACCAAAGACTTCTGACAGCTGCCAGAGTCTAAGAGAGGGCTACAAAAAGGATTTGTCTTTAACTCCCTTACAAATTCAGCAATATCAAGAGACCAATGTATCACACATTAAAATGCCAATAGCAGCATCCTCCAGAGTGACAATTGAAACTGTTCCCGGTACTTACAAATGCCCTTAAGAATCAAGATGGCCTTGTCTTTTTTTTTAATGCTGTGTTGCCATTATGTACTATAACTGAAAAAGAAGGCACTTCTGATGTCTGTGAAAATTCTCCAGTCATCAGATCACCTAAGCAGCAGAGTAAGACCACATCATAAAGGCAAATTCAAAGTAGAACTAAAGTGGGGAAACAGGAACACAGAAAAAAATTACCGTCTTCTTCATTGATGAGATCATTCCTCTGAGCCACTCAATGTAAACAGGAACTTCTTTTAATCCATTTGGATCACTAGAAATTAAATAAGATTTGTTATCTTTGCTTCTTTACAAGGTAAAGGTAAATTTCAGGGTCCTGGGACAAAGAAAGGAACCTATGGCCTTCAGAGAGAGAGGAGATACACACACACACACACACACACACACACACACACACACACACACACACACACACACACACAGAAAAAAAACACAAAGAGAGAGAGAGAAACAGAAAGAGACACCGAGCACAGAGGAATGGAGACAGATAGACTTACAGAGACAGAAAGACAAATTTACAGAGACAGACAGACTTACATACAGAGAAGCAGACAGACCAACAAACAGACTTGCAGAGAGGCGGACAGAGACAAACTGACTTGCAGTCAGAGGGGCAGATAGTGACCAGAAGACAGACAGACAGACTGCTACATACAGACTTACACAGAAGGACAAACAGTTACAGACAAACTTACAGAGTCAGACAGGCTTACATGCAGAGAAGTAGACAGACAGGCTGGCTGACAAACAGACTTGCAGAGAGGCAGATAGAGATAGACAAACAGACTTACAGTGAGGGGCAGCTAGTAATCAACAGACATATAGACAGACAGACTTACAGAGACAGACAGACGATACAGAAAGATTTATAGAAAAAGACAGACAGTTACAGACAGATTTACAGAGAAAGACAATTAACAGAGTCAGACAAACTTACAGAGAAACAGACTTACATAGAAAAAGAGATAAATAGACTTACAGATAGAAAGACAGACAAAACAGATTTGCAGAGAGGCAAACAGCAACAGACAGACAAACAGACTTTTAGCCAGAGGGGCAGATAGTGATCAGCCGACAGACAGATATATAGACAGATGGTTACAGACAGACTTACAGAGACAGATGGACAAACAGACAGAGAGTTACAGACAAGACTTACAGAGACAGACAGACAGTTACAGACAAACTTTAAGAGACAAAGTTATAGGGAGACAGACTAACAGACAGGAAAAGAAATAAAAAGACAGACTTACAGATAGAGAGGCAAACAGAAACAGACAGACTTGCAGCCAGAGGGGCAGATAGTGATCAACAGACAGACATATAGACCAATAGACAGTTACAGACAGACTTACAGAGACAGACAAACTTAGAGATACAAATAAACTTACAGAGAGACGACAGAAAAATACAGAGAGGCAGGCAGAAACAAATAGACTTTAAGACAGATGGAAAGATAGAGAATGACAGGCTTGTAGACAGACTTACAGACAGATAGACTTGCAGACAGAGACAGACAGACTTACAGACTGAGACAGACTTACAGACAGAAAGGCAGACAGTGACAGACAGACAAACACGGTGACAGAGACTGAGACAGACACAAAGAAACAGAGACAGAGACAGACAGACTTACTGACATAGAGATAAACACAGAGAGAAAAGACAGTTACAGATAGAAACAGACTTAGAGAGAGACACAGATAGTCCTACTTGCAGACAGATAAAGGCACAAATAGAGAGAGACAGACTTACAGAGAGACAAAGACAGAAATACAGAGATATACGGAGATAGATAGATGTGCAGAGAGATAGACTTACAGACAGGCAGACAGAGGCATAAACAAAGATATATAGAGGCTTACTGACTGAGAGACAAAGATTTACAGACAGACAGACAGACAAAGATATATAGAGGTTTACTGTCTGAGAGACAAAGATTTACAAACAAACTTACAAACAGAGTAACTGACTGACTGACTGACTGACTGACTGAATTGCAGAGAAGTAGACTGATGCAGACAGACATACAAACAGGACAGACAGAGGCACGGACAAAGACAGACAGACTGACTTACAGGAAGACAAACAGATGTGCAGACAGATCTAGAGAGAGACAGAGATCAACAGACTTGTAGACAGGCAAACAGAGACAGATAGAGCCAAATACATGAGGTAGACAAAACAACAGACTTAAAGACAGATACAGACAGACAGATTTACAGCACTACAAAGACAGACAAGACAAAGACACAATAAGCGAGAAATGGAGAAACAGAGGTAAAGACAGACAGACTTATAGATAGACACAGTGAAACAGATATAGACACAGACAGACAGATAGACAGACAAACAGACAGATAAACCCTCCTCATCAAAAGCTTGCATCCAAGAGGAAATGCAACAGTTAACACAGGGGTTGATCTTCACTTTATCTCCTGACTCTTGGTGTCCTCAACTGCCAAGTAAAGTCAGATTCTAACTTTAACACTATTTCTGAGAATAAACTTGAGCCATTTTCAAGAAGACCATAGCAATATCATCACTGGTTAGAAGTGTGGCTTGGGAATAATGATTTCTGTTTTGTGCTTTCACAGTAGAGCTCTGAAATGTGACCTTCCATATAATCTCTCCAATTCTCAGATCTTCATCTATAAGAAGTGGGAACTGTGGTGCAATCACCTCCGAGTGATGATTCTCGTTAATGAACTTTAAAAGTGCTTGGTCTAGAGCTTTATTGGCATAGGAAACTAGCCAAGAAATATTTTTCAGAGATAAGGATTCCTGAGTCAGATAGTCAATTTAGTGGGTACATGGATGTTACGGATGGTTAGAAAGCACTTACCAGAGGAAAACAAAAAGTCTTAATATTTACAGTACTACAAAATAAAGTGTCCAAAGAAAGAATTTGGAGGAGAGAGTTGGACCCTCAGAAGTGTGGACAATTCTGATATCTCAGGGGAGACCATCACTTCTGCTCACATTCCTGAACCAAGAGGAACCAGCCTAGTGCTCTCTGTGCCCTCTGGGCAGAGGAACATAGGAGCAGTCAGGGGCAGGACCCTTCAGGTTTGTGCTTGCACCGAAAGCTGAAAGCCAGTTGCCAGGAAGACCTACAAACTCGAGAGCAGGGGTAAGACCAAATCTTCTACAGCAAGCAACCCTCTTGGAGGCTACAGGTCACACAAACCAGGGAGACACTCTCTGTTCCTAGATCTGGTTGAAAGAAAACAGATCAAGAGGAGAGTTAACACACAGGCCTACAAGGAAGGTCAAGCAACTGTCAGAGACAGCTAGATAAGCTAACACCAGAGACAACCTGATTGTGAAAGGCAAGCAAAGGAACCTAAGCAACAGAAACAAGACTACTTGGCATCATCAGAGGCCAGCTCCCCCACCAAAACAAATAGTGGATATCCAAACACACCAGAAAAGCAAGATTTGGATTTAAAATCCAAATTATCATGATGATAATAGAGGACTTTAAGAAGGACATAAATAACTCCCTTAAAGAAATACAGGACAATACAGGTAAACAAGTAGAAGTCCTTAAAGAGGAAAAACACAAGAAATATCCCTCAAAGAATTACAGGAAAACAAAATCAAATAGGTGAAGGAATTGAACAAAATCATCCAGGATTTAAAAATGAAAATAGAAACAAAAAAGAAACCACAAAGGGTGACAACCCTGGAGATAGAAAGCCTATGAAAGAGGTCAGTAGTCATAGAGACAAGGATAAATAAAAGAAACAAGAGATAGAAGAGAGAATCTCGGCGAAAGAAGATACCATAGAAAACAACGACACAACTGTCAAGGATAATGTAAAATGCAAAAAGTTCCTAATCCAAAACATCCAGGAAATCCAGGACACAAGAAGAACATCAAACATAAAGATAATGGTTATAGAAGAGAGTGAAGATTCCCAACTTAGAGGGCCAGTAAATATCTTCAACAAAATTATAGAAGAAAACTTCCCTACTTAAAGAAATGACCATAAGCATACAAGAGGCCTAAAGAACTCCAAAAAGATTGCACCAGAAAAGAAATTCCTCCCATGACATAATAGTCAAAACACCAAACACACAAAATAAAGAAAGAATATTAAAAGCAGCAAGGGAAAAAGGTCAAGTAACAAAGAAAGGCAGACCTATCAGAATCACACCAGACTTCTCACCAGAGACTATGAAAGCCAGAAGATCCTGGGTAGATGTCATACAGACACCAGCCCAGGCTACTATATCCAGCAAAACTCTCAATTAACATAGATGGAGAAACCAAGATACTCCATGACAAAACCAAATTTGCACAATATCTTTCCACAAATCCAGCCCTACAAAGGATAATAGATGGAGAACTCCAACATAAGGAGGGAAACTACACTCTAGAAAAAGCAAGAAATTAATAATTTTTCAACAAAAGCAACAGAAGATAGCCACACAAACATAATTCCACCTCTAACAGCAAAAATAATAGGAAACAACAATCATTATTCCTTAATATCTATTAAGATCAATGGAATCAATTCCCCAATAAAAAGAAGCAGATTAACAGACTGGTTAGGTAAAGAGGACCTAGCATTTTACTGCCTACAGGAAACACACCTCAGAGACAAAGACAGACAGTAATTCAGAGTAAAAGCCTGGAAAACAACTGTCCAAGCAAATGGCCTGAAGAAACAAACTGTAGTAGCCATTCTAATATCGAATAAAATTGACTTTCAACCAAACGATATCAAAAAGATAAGGAAGGACACTTCATATTCATCAAAGGAAAAATCCACCAAGATGAACTCTCAATCTCAAATAATTATGCTCCAAATGCAAGGGCACCTACATTCATAAAAGAAACCTTATTGAACTTCAAATCACACATTGCAAGTCACACAATAATAGTAGGAGATTTCAACACTACACTCTCATCAATGGACAGATCATGGAAACAGAAAATAAACACAGACATAGAGAAACGAACATAAGTTATGAAACAATTAGATTTAACAGATGTTTATAGAACATTTCATCCTAAAACCAAAGAACATACCTTCTTTTCAGCACCTCATGGTACCTTCTCCAAAATTGATCTGGCACAAAACAGGCCTCAACAGATACAAGGAGATTGAAATAATCCCATGCATCCTATCAGACCAACACGGACTAAGGCTGTCCATCAATAACAGAAATAACGACCGAAAGCCCACATGCACATGGAACTTGGATTCAAAGATAACTTGGTCAAGGAAGAAATAAAGAAAGAAATTACAGACTTTTTTAGAATTTAATGAAAATGAAGACACAACATATCCAAACTTATGGGATATAATGAAATCAGTGGTAAGAGGAAAACTCATAGCTCTGAGTGCCTCCAAAAAGAAACTGGAGAGAGAATATATTAGCAGCTTGACAGCGCACCTGAAACCTCTAGAACAAAAGAAAAACAAACACACCCAAGAAAAGTAGATGTCAAGAAATAATCAACCAAGAAACTTTCTAAACAATACCATACATCCCAAAAAAGAAATAAAACAGTTATCAAAAATCTCCCAAATAGAAAAAGGCCAGGACCAGATGGGTTTAGTGCAGAATTCTATCAGACCTTCATAGGAGACCTCATACCAATATTATCCAAACTATTCCACAAAATTGAAACAGATGGAGCACTACCGAATTCCTTCTATGAAGCCACAATTACTCTTATACCTAAACCACACAAAGACACAACAAAGAAAGAACTTCAGACCATTTTCCCTTATGAATACCGATGCAAAAATACTCAGTAAAATTCTCGCAAACCGAATCCAAGAACACATAAAAAACATCATCCATCATGATCAAGTAGTCTTCATTCCAGGGATGCAGGGATGGTTCTATACACAAAAATCCATCAACATAATGCACTATATAAACAAAATCAAAGAAAAAATCCATATGATCATTTCATTAGATGATGAGAAAGCTTTTGACAAAATTCAACACCTCTTCATGATAAAAGTCTTAGAAAGATCAGGAATTCAACGCCCATACATAAACATAATAAATGCAATATATAGCAAACCAGTAGCCAACTTTAAGCTAAATGGAGAGAAAATTTAAGCAATCCCACTAAAATCAGGAAAATAGACAAGGCTGCCCATTTTCTCACTACTTATATAATATTGAACTCCAAGTATTAGCCAGAGGAATCATAAAACAAAAGGGAGGTCAAATGGATACAAATTGGAAAGAAAGAAGTCAAAATATCGCTATTTGCAGATGATAGGATAGTATACATAAGTGACCCAAAAAGTTCCACGAAAGAACTGCTAAGCCTAATAAATAACTTCAGCAAAGTGGCTGGGTATAAAATTAACTCAGATGAACCAGTAGCCTTCCTCTACACAAAAGGGAAACAAGCTGAGAAAAAAAAATAGGGAAATGACAGCCTTCATAATAGTCCCAAAAAAATATAAAATATCTCGTGTGACTTTAACCAAGCAAGTGAAAGATATGTATGACAAGAACTTCAAGTCTCTGAAGAAAGAAATTTAAGAAAATCTCAGAAGATGGAAAGACCTCCCACACTCATGGATTGGCAGAATTAATATAGTAAAACTGACCATTTTTCCAAAAGCAATGCACAGATTCAATGCAATCCCCATCAAAATTCCTACTCAATTCTTCATAGATTTAGAAAGAGCAATTTGCAAATTCATTTGGAATAACAAAACACCCTGGATAGTGAAAACTATACTCAATAATAAAAGAACTTCTGTGGACCCCCAATGTAGGGGATTGTGGGGGGGAAGTAAGAGGGAGGGGATGGAGAGAGGAACACCCTTATAGAAGGGGAGAGGGAAGGGTTAAGAAGCTTATGGACAGGAAACCAGGAAAGGGAATAAAATTTAAATGTAAATAAGAAAATACCCTACACTTCTGGTTTTTAGCTGGAGTCCCAATCTCGTGCTCCCCGCCTCCAGCTCACTGCTCCCAAACCCCATGGGAGAGAGAGCTCACTCCAAGACATGTGGGCACTCCTGAGACTGCAGAGCAGAAGAGACCACCAACACTGCCCACCACTGCCCCCATCCTTGGCCCAAGAGGAAACTGTATATGGCCTCTGGGTTCCCTTGGATAAGGGCACAGGAGCAGCAAATCCGCTGCATCTGAGACACTGCCGGAACGTGAAGGGACCCACCGGATAAACAGTTCTCTGCACCCAAATCCCGTGGGAGGGAGAGCTAAACCTTCAGAGAGGCAGACAGGCCTGGAAAACCAGAAGAGACTACACTCTGCCCATCTCTGATGCCAGAGGAAAACACCGCCATCTGGAACACTGGTGCACAGAAGCTCCTGGAAAGGGCAGCAGATCTTCCTGGTTGCTGCCCACCCTGCGGAGAGCTCATAAGCAACACCCATGAGCAAACTTGAGCCTCGGGACCACAGGTAAGACCAACTTTTCTGCTGCAAGTGACCTGCCTGGTGAACTCAAGACACAGGCCAACAGGAACAGCTGAAGACCTGTAGATAGGAAAAACTACACACCCGAAAGCAGAACACTATGTTCCCATAACTGGCTGAAAGAAAACAGGAAAACAGGTCTACAGCACTCCTGAAACACAGGCTTATAGGACAGTCTAGCCACTGTCAGAAATAGCAGAACAAAGTAACACTAGAGATAATCTGATGGCGAGAGGCAAGCGCAGGAACCCAAGCAACAGAAACCAAGACTACATGGCATCATCGGAGCCCAATTCTCCCACCAGAGCAAACACGGAATATCCAAACACAGCAGAAAACAAGATCTAGATACAAAATCATATTTGATCATGATGCTGGAGGACTTCAAGAAAGACATGAAGAATTCCCTTAGAGAAATGCAGGAAAACATAAATAAACAAGTAGAAGCCTACAGAGAGGAATCACAAAAATCCCTGAAAGAAATCCAGGAAAACACAATCAAACAGTTGAAGGAATTAAAAATGGAAATAGAAGCAATCAAGAAAGAACACATGGAAACAACACTGGATATAGAAAACCAAAAGAAGAGACAAGGAGCTGTAGATACTAGCTTCACCAACAGAATACAAGAGATGGAAGAGAGAATCTCAGGAGCAGAAGATTCCATAGAAATCATCTATTCAACTGTCAAAGATAATGTAAAAAGCAGAAAAACTACTGGTCCAAAACCTACAGAAATCCAGGACTCAATGAGAAAGATCAAACCTAAGGATAATAGGTATAGAAAGAGTGAAGACTCCCAGCTCAAGGACCAGTAAATATCTTCAACAAAATCATGAAGAAAACTTCCTAACCTAAAAGAGATACCTATAGGCATACAAAAGCCTACAGAACTCCAAATAGATTGGACCAGAAAAAAACTCCTCCTGTCACATAATAGTCAAAACACCAAATGCACAAAATAAAGAAAGAATATTAAAAGCAGTAAAGGAAAAAGGTCAAGTAACATATAAAGGCAGACCTATCAGAATCACACCAGACTTTTCACCAGAAACTATGAAGGCCAGAAGATCCTGGACTGATGTCATACAGACCCTAAGAGAACACAAATGCCAGCCCAGGTTACTGTATCCTGCAAAACTCTCAATTAACATAGATGGAGAAACCAAGATATTCCATGACAAAACCAAATTTATACAATATCTTTCTACAAATCCATACCTACAAAGGATAATAAATAGTAAAGCCCAACATAAGGAGGAAAGGTACAACCTAGAAAAAGCACTAATCGTCTTTGCAACAAAGCAAAGAGAAGAATAGCACACAAACATAACTTTACATCCAAATATGAATATAACAGGACAATAATCACTATTCCTTAATATCTCTCAACATCAATGGTCTCAACTCCCCAATAAAAAGACATAGATTAACAAACTGGATACATAATAGGGACCCTGCATTCTGCCTGCCTAGGAAACACACCTCAGAGACAAAAGACAGACACTACCTCAGAGTGAAAGGCTGGAAAACAACTTTCCAAGCAAATGGTCGGAAAAGCAAGCTGGGTAGCCATTCTAATATCAAATAAAATCAATTTTCAACTAAAGTCATCAAAAAAAAAGATAAGGAAAGGACACTTCATATTCATCAAAGGAAAAATCCACCAAGATGAACTCTCAATCCTAAATATCTATGCCCCCAAATACAAGGGCACCTACATACATAAAAAGAAACCTTACTAAAGCTCAAAACACACATTGCACCTCACACAATAATAGTAGGAGATTTCAACACCCATTCTCATCAATGGACAGATCATGGAAACAGAAATTAAACAGAGACGTAGACAGACTAAGAGAAGTCATGAACCAAATGGACTTAACAGATATTTATAGAAGATTCTATCCTAAAACAAAAAGGATATACCTTCTTCTCACTCCTCATGGTACTTTCTCCAAAATTGACCATATAATTGGTCAAAAACAGGCCTCAACAGATACAGAAAGATAGAAATAATCCCATCATGTCTATCAGACCACCACAGACTAAGCTGGTCTTCAATAACAAAAAGGAAGAATGCCCACATATACGTGGAAATTGAACAATGCTCTACTCAATGATAACCTGGTCAAGGAAGAAATAAAGAAAGAAATTAAAAACTTTTTAGAATTTAATGAAAATGAAGGTACAACATACCCAAACTTATGGGACACAATGAAAGCTGTGCTAAGAGGAAAACTCATAGCGCTGAGTGCCTGCAGAAAGAAACAGGAAAGAGCATATGTCAGCAGCTTGACAGCACACCTAAAAGCTCTAGAACAAAAAGAATCAAATACACCCAGGAGGAGTAGAAGGCAGGAAATAATCAAACTCAGAGCTGAAATCAGCCAAGTAGAAACAAAAGGACCATAAAAGAATCAACAGAACCAAAAGTTGGTTCTTTGAGAAAATCAACAAGATAGATAAACCCTTGGCCAGACTAACGAGAGGACACAGAGAGTGTGTCCAAATTAACAAAATCAGAAATGAAAAGGGAGACATAACTACAGATTCAGAGGAAATTCAAAAAATCATCAGATCTTACTATAAAAGCCTATATTCAACAAAACTTGAAAATCTGCAGGAAATGGACAATTTCCTAGACAGATACCAGGTACCGAAGTTAAATCAGGAACAGATAAACCAGTTAAACAACCCATAACTCCTAACAAAATAGAAGCAGTCATTAAAGGTCTCCCAACCAAAAAGAGGCCAGGTCCAGACGGGTTTAGTGCAGAATTCTATCAGACCTTCATAAAAGACCTCATACCAATATTATCCAAACTATTCCACAAAATTGAAACAGATGGAGCACTACTGAATTCCTTCTATGAAGCCACAATTACTCTTATACCTAAACCACACAAAGACCCAACAAAGAAAGAGAACTTCAGACCAATTTCCCTTATGAACATCGACGCAAAAATACTCAACAAAATTCTGGCAAACCGAATCCAAGAGCACATCAAAACAATCATCCACCATGATCAAGTAGGCTTCATCCCAGGCATGCAGGGATGGTTTAATATATGGAAAACCATCAACGTGATCCATTATATAAACAAACTGAAAGAACAAAACCACATGATCATTTCATTAGATGCTGAGAAAGCATTTGACAAAATTCAACAACCCTTCATGTTAAAAAGTCCTGGAAAGAATAGGAATTCCAAGGCCCATAC
>NC_046172.1:21056785-21101947 GCF_011064425.1 Rattus rattus
ATATAAGGCCTGTATCTGTTGTAGGATTGGTAAAGATCTTTTCCCAATCTGTTGGTTGCCGTTTTGTCCTAACCACAATGTCCTTTGCCTTACAAGATCGATCCATTCTTATCACCATGTACAAACCTTAAGTCCAAGTGGATCAAGGACCTCTACATCAAACCAGATACGCTCAAACTAATAGAAGAAAAAGTGGGGAAGAATCTCGAACACATGGGCACTGGAGAAAATTTCCTGATCAAAACACCTATGTTTTATGCTCTAAGATCAGGGATTGACAAATGGGATCTCATAAAACTACAAAGCTTCTGTAAGGCAAAGGACACTGTTGTTAGGACAAAACGACAACCAACAGATTGGGAAAAGATCTTTACCAGTCCTACAACTGGTAGAGGGCTTATATCCAAAACAAACAAAGAACTCACGAAGGTAGACTGAGGGGAGACAAATAACCCTATTAAAAATGGGGTTCAGAGCTAAACAAAGAATTCACAGCTGAGGAATACCGAATGGCTGAAGAAACACCTAAAGAAATGTTCAACATCTTTAGTCATCAGGAAATACAATTCAAAGCAACCTGAGATTCCACCTCACACCAGTCAGAATGGCTAAGATCAAAACTCAGGTGACAGCAGATGCTGGTGAGGATGTGGAGAAAGAGAACACTCTTCCATTGTTTGTGGGATTGCAGACTGGTACAACCATTCTGATAATCACTCTGCAGGTTCCTCTGAAAATTGGACATTGTACTACCTGAGGACCCAGCTATACCTCTTTTGGGCATATACCCAAAAGATGCTCCAACATATAACAAAGACGCATGCTCCACTATGTTCATCGCAGCCTTATTTATAATAGCCAGAAGCTGGAAAGAACCCAGATGCCCTTCAACAGAGGAATGGATACAGAAAATGTGGTACATCTACACAATGGAGTACTACTCAGCCATCAAAAACAATGACTTTATGGAATCACAGGCAAATGGATGGAACTGGAAAATATCAACCTGAGTGAGGTAACTCAATCACAGAAAAACACATATAGTATGCTCTCATTGATAAGTGGATATTAGCCCAAATGCTCAAATTACCTAGATGCAGAGAACACATGAAAATCAAGAAAGATGACCAAAATTCAAATGCTTTACTCCTTTAAAAGTGGAACAAGAATACCCTTGGCAGGGAATAGGGAGGCAAAGTTTAGAACAGAGGCAGACGGAACACCCATTCAGAGCCTGCCCCACATGTGGCCCATACATATACAGTCACCAAACTAGATAAGATGGATGAAGCAAAGAAGTGCAGGCTGACAGGAACTGGATGTAGATCTCTACTGAGAGACACAGACAGAATGTGGCAAACACAGAGGCGTATGCCAGCAGCAAACCACTGATTTGAGAATAGGACCCCCGTTGAAGGAATCAGAGAAAGAACTGGAAGAGCTTGAAGGGTCTAGAGACCCCATATGTACAACAATGCCAAGCAACCAGAGCTTCCAGGGACTAAGCCACTACCCAAAGACTATACATGGACTGACCCTGGGCTCCAAGTGCATAGGTAGCAATGAATATCCTAGTAAGAGCACCAGTGGAAGGGGTGCCCTTGGTCCTGCCAAAAGTTGGACATCAGTGAACAGGATTGTTGGGGGAAGGGCAGTAATGGGGGGGAGGATGGGGAGGGGAACAGCCCTGGAGAAGGGGAGGGGGAGGGCTAGAGGGATGTTGGCCTGGAAACTGAGAAAGGGAATAACATTTGAAATGTAAATAAGAAATACCCAACTTAATAAATATGGGGGGGAGAAAAAGAAAAAAGAATAAAAGAAAAACTATGAATGCATATTAGCAAGATTAATTTATAATTTGATTTCGAAACAAAAGCATCCTTTTTTTTTAAGTTCAACTACAGAACTTTGCCAAGGTTTGAATAAGTGGTGACTTTCAAATTGTTGCAATACCCATATCCATGGGTTAGAAAAAGAAATTCCGGACTGAGAAATGGCTCAGTGGTTAAGAGCACCAAATGCTCTTCCAGAGGACCACCCATGTTCAATTCCCAGTACCCACATGGCAACTCCTGTCTGTAGCTCCAACATCTGACATCCTTACACAGACATATACGCAGGCAAAATACCAATGCACATAAAATAAAAATAAGTTATTTTTTAAAAAAAGAAAAAGAAAGTCAAGTTTTCCTGAAGATCCCAGATGCAACAGCTAAATTCTAGAGAGATACATGGACAACCCCGCTGCAGTCTTCTGGGGATTTCATCATCTTGGCATCCTAAATGTCAGTGACACCTGGTGTCTGGGCTCAACAAGGTTCCACCAGAAAGCCAGGTGATGAACCACAGAAGATGCAGAATCAACAGCCAGTGGTACTGTAGCTACAGCAAGTCCTGTTGTTCTACAATCAGTGTCCAGAGCTTCCTAAGAATTCTCTTCTCTGCAATACTGATTAGTACAATCCACAGCCTGATCACATGCAAAATAGAGAAGGAGAAGTGAACTGTAAGCCCCTTGAGAGCACAATATGTGCTGTGTTTTGTTATCATTTACTCAGTGCATAACATATGTGCCATTGAAGAAGGGGTGTTGTCATCAACAAATGAGACAGCATCAAACTCAACACCCATCAAAAGGCAACTGGGATTGCAGCAGGCACTTGGACCATGTTGGACTATGTTGGACTATGCTGTCAAATCCAGTCTGTGGCCTTACTAGGTGTATACTTGACTTCTCTAAGCTATAATTCTTTTCATCGGCAAAATGAGGATAATCTATCTAATTCACAGCAGTGTGAGGATTAAAGAGACTATCTGTCCAGAATGCTAAGCACAATTACATAATGACTGCTCAATAGCAGCAGAAACTGCTATAATTAGGACTAAAGGTACAATTGATTTCTTAGGCATAGTTTCTGTCATTATAAACACAGCCAATTCAATGCAAGGGACATTTTCTCCTTTGTGGAATAGGTGGAAACCAACAATGAGAACATGCCGGCTCCACTTTAGAGCAAAAGTAACGAACTATTGGCAACCTATATCTGTGCCACTGGATATTATTCCTGTCAATACAGGATGGGAGAAGTTACAAAAATAACAACTGTTTCAAACTCAGACAGTTTGTACCGAGCACCTCTGAAGTACCCCTTCCTCACAGCACATCAACCCAACATGGGAGATAGCAGGGAAAACACTGCCAAGGTTCCCAGACACAGTTCAGTGATAGAAATCAACAACTATAAACTAAACCCTGGCTTCACATAGTCAAACCTCATGGGGATCATGGAAACCCACTGAGTTATGGACAATAACCATGAAACACACTTGTTCATATAACTAAGGAAGGTGTTTTACTTGGGGGGTAAATTAAAATCAATTTTTTAAACCATTGCTGAGGTTTGATTTCTTCTGTTTACAATTTCTATTCCCAGGACTGAGGTCTAAGCTGAATCTCCACACCATTCCCCCTGTCACACAGCTACGGTAGAATCCACATCGTGTTCCCTAGAGACACAGCTGTCTACGGCAGGCTTCTTCTGAGAGTTGACTTCCCCATGAGTAAGGTGAATAAAGATGCCTTATGCAATCCTCTTGCCTACCCAAACAGGTCCTCAATTCAAAGGCATCTCATGATAAGGCCTTGAGAAAACCTTTTTGCTTCTCCCCATTTCTGTCTCTGAGTGATGGAGTGGTAGAATAGTATCTTCTCTAACTACTTTTAGCTCACAGTCAAGCTATTACAAATGTCCAAATTTGGGTTGACTAAGCCCTTTCTGGATGAACTTCATCTATGAGAGAAATGTGGCTTTAAAATATCAGTTAAAAATAGCTTGCCAACAAGGAACTACAAAAAAGAAAGAAAGAAAAGGAAGAGAAAGAAAAACTAAAAATTGGGATGCAACCATAAAATAAGTTCATCCCTATGAGACTGTGCAAGCGAGGGGGCTGGAGAGACAGCTCAGCGGTTAGGAATACTTGTTGCTCTTGCAGAAGACCTGAGTTAGATTCCCAGCACCTACATGAGCAGCTCTTGAGGGGTAAAATAAAACACATCACAACCATCTATAACTCTAGTTCCAGGGAACTCAGTATCTTCTTCTGAGCTCTGCCGGTACCAGGCATGCATGTGGTGCTCAGACATACATGCAAGATGCATACATCATCATACATACATACATCAATATACATAAAATACAATAATTAAATGTGGCTGGACATGGTGAAGCATGCCTTTAATCCAAGCACTCGGGAGACAGATGCTGGTGGATCTTTGTGAGTTCAAAGCCAGCCTGATCCACATATCGAGTTCCTGGCCAGCCAGAGCTACATACTGAGACCCTGTCTCAAAAAAGTCAAAAAATAAATAAATCTGGAAGAAAGAGAATGAGCAAGTGGAAATGGAAGGCCACTTATAAAGTATGCCTGTACTAATACCTTGTAAACTTGTTTATAGTATCTATGAAAGCTGAAGATATGCCTAACTTGTGATCCAGAACATTCTATGCTTTATACCCCAAAGAAATAACATGCATCCACTTAACAACTTAGACGTGATGGTACAGAGTAGCTTACTCTTCATTGCCAATATCTGAAAACTACCCAATATCCATCAACAAGAGCAAGCTAAAATATTTGCATATATATTCGAATGCTATACAGCAATGATCACATATAGTATTTCAAACATCACTTAAGCAATAGCAGTCAGACAAAACTACACAGTACACAACTCAACTTATACAGTAGAAAACATAGAGGTAATCTATGCTGTTAGAAGTCACAACAACGCCAATCCTAAGAACAGGAGATAAGTATTGCAAAACAGCATGGGCGGAGGATACTACTGAATTGTTGATTATATTCCACTTCTTGTTTTGTGTGTATATTACATGTATGTATTCATCTTTTCAAAATTTATTGAGTTGTACACTCAATGTAGATCTTTCAGTATTTCTATATTATATGTCAATAAAAACTTTAAAACATAAATCCAGTAGAGCCAATTTTCTGCAATGTCCCTAAAGTGCCACCTAGTGGCACAAGCTAAATGTACACAAGAGAGACGTTTCACAGCAAGCAAAGGCTCCATTTTAGCAGCTGTAAAGGGATTGGGTTAAAACCAGTGCCCTAAACTGAAATGGATAATGTCATCCCAAGGGGGTGGATGTTCGTGCTGCCTGCTGTACAGAACACCCAGGAAGGAGTGAGAGGCAAGCGAAGCTCCAGCACATGGCAGTTGGTACCAGTAAGCTGATAACGGACACTTCGTCCTCACTCTGCTGCTGATCGCTTGGTAGGAACACTAGAATATTACCAAGGCTAAGAGCACTGAAGGCCAACAACTGAGGCTTCCTCGGAATCCTCCAGAAACAGGGGGTAGCCACATGTCACTAGTTTGTTAGCAGAGTGAGGCACTTTGGAAAGAGTTGAGAAGACACCTATTTTATCCTGTGTTCTCTGGTTTACCTCTTTTTCAGGACAGCAAACCTTTGAAGCTGCCAGTTGAATAAAAGAGATTTATCAATAGTTTTCTAATAAAGTCTGAAAGATGGTGCATCTTGGTCAGACAAAAATCTTCAAGAAATAAAAGAAATCTACAAATCACACACACAGAGATGATGATCACTGCACTGGGAGACTGTAGGGTCAAAGACTGAAAGGGTTGACAGCCCCTACTTTGCACTCATTCATCTCATTTGCCTTGGTTTCACTTAGGTTAGAATTCTCATTGACTTGTGTTCTCCATGAAGGAAGCTTGGAGAAAGATGGCCTATATATGCTTCTTGCCAACAGATTCTCCTTCTCATCTCTATTATGAGTAGAAACTGGTGATTGGCTGTGATCTGGACCTGAGAATAATACAGGCAAAAGAGAAGCTCAGAGAAGGCCGCAGACGTGAAGAAGAAAGTGATTTGAATGTAGATGCTGCGCTGCCAGCACCTATAATCCCAGCACCAGGGAGGCTGAGACAGGAGGACCACAAGGAAGGTCTGCTTTGACTACATAATGAGACTCCACCTCAAAAAAAGCAGAAACAAAACAAAAACAAAGGGCTGGTAAAGGAGCTCAGGGGTAAATCCCTGCTCTAGCATGTGTGAAGCCCTGGGTTTGATCCTCCCAATTACCACCAAAAAAAAAAAGGAAAGCGAATTCTAAGTGGTCACATGCTCTACACCAGCACTCATTCTGGGCTTGTAACCACTCTGGTTACCCTGAGTTTCCTGCATTTTCCTACTAAATCTCATCCCTTTTGTTTCATTGGCATAGAGTGATAATTGGAACAGCTCCTATTGACTGTGTATGGCTGGTCATATGTCAGACACGAAGTACCCATAGATTTTGACTTTCAGTTATAAAAATAGATACTTCTATTATGTCCATTTTTAAGATGATGAAATTGAGGCAGGAAGACACTAAGTACCTTAGCCAAAGTCTCAAAGCCAGTGAGACACAGATTCAAAGCCCAAGCCCATGTTCTTAGTTCCTTTCTCTGCCTGCATCCCTGAGCTCAATCCCTATTGTCTTCTACTGTCATTACCCATTAAAGCCAGAGTACATCTGGGAATGCTTCCTGTTTTCTGTCACTATCTGGTGATGAAGAAGGAGAATGAAGAGAAGAGAAACAAGGACTTCAGAAACCTAGATATCAACTGTAAATTATCCCCCATAGGGAAAGGTGAGCTATCTTGTTACTCAAAAAGAAAATAGTGGCTACCTACTGCCTATAGTCCTTCTCAGTGAAGCATGAGGAGATGGGTTTAAATGAGACACATAGAATAGAATAGACACATAGAATAAAGGTACCATGAGAAACTACACAATAGATTGTTTGGACCTGGCTGCCTTCTGAGAACAATGAACTGTGAAGGCACAGATAGGGCTAGTACATGTAGCTTCATGCTCCCATAAAAAAAAATGTCCATTCCATTAAAACCTGATGAAGTTACTACACAAACAGATGGAGTAACAAGAGGAAAAACATGGCAGAAAAGTAAGCATTATGCAACATGACAATATCAGAAGCATAATGGGGGTAATAAAAAGTCACTAGTAGTGGGGTAGAGGTTGTTCAATTAAAAGTGTTTTTTTTTAAAAAAAAAAGTATATTCCTGATGTGTCCAGTTGGTTGTTAAAAAATAAAAACAAAAAAACCACTCTGAGACATGGATTCACACATGGTGGTTTGAATGAGAAATACCTCACATGGGCTCATGTATTTGAACACTTAGTCCCCACTTGGAAGCTATTTGGGAAGGTTATAGAACCTTCAGAAGGTTGAGCCTTGCTGGAAGAAGTATGTCATGGGAGTGGGCTTTGGGGGTTTACAGCCTTGTCCCCGTTCCTGGTCTCTTTTTCTCTCCCTCCCTCTCCCCATCTCTCTCCACTTCCTCTACATGAACAAAAATATGATCAGACAGTTTCCTGCTTTTGTCACCATGTCTATCTGCTCTATGCCTTCCCCCACTATTATGGACCCGAACCCTCTGGAATCATAAGCTAAAATAAACCCTTTTTCCCTAAGTTGCTTCTAGTCAGTGTATTTTATCACAGCAACAAAAAAATAGCTAATGCACACAATACAGCATCACAATGGAAGCTGATACTTGCGGTAGGCAGCAGAGTTAGAATCACAGCTTTGTGATAGTCCTACTCTGAGTGACTTTACAAACTTCCTGAGCCTTAGTTTACTTATCTTCAAAATGAGGCTAGCAATGGAGGCCATAGCCACGCCCATTAGAAGGATCAAATGGGTTAGCATTTGTAAAGCACTAAGGAAGTTCATATGTTCTCTCTGTGGTTTGTAGACTTCTCAAATCAATTCTACAATGCACAGAATCATTTCTTTATCATACCAAAGTTGTATCTTTTGTTCCCTTTGGAAAACACAACAAAGGTTACATCCAACCTTTTACTACAATAAATATGAACCACAGACCAGCAGTAGAGGCATTGGAGGGGGCAGGATGGTGTTATAAGCAGTGGTGAAGGCACAGTAAGTATTTTAGATGAATGTTAAAAAAGACTTTACATTTGGAAAATGGCAGATAGCAACAGGTACTAAAAATTCTTGTCACCCTTTGATTAACAGACCTCTAGTTGATGGGTGACATACAGCAAATTATTCTCTGTGCATCTAAACATTCATCATAAAATTTCTAACACTTTCTCCAGAAACTTTTTCAAGCTCTCTTTGTCTACAGGAGAAGTCTCTGTCACATACTAGCTATGAAGCTGTATATAGCTCACTTCCAATTGCTAAACCTTGACTTCCTTTATGATAAAATTATAATGAAACGACACATAAAAGCCTGAACATGAAGGTGTTCCCATTGAGTAGACTTAGGACATACTTCAGAGCAAGCAAAAGGCTCCTATTAGCTAAGCCACAACTTGCTAAGCCAAACTAAGATTTCTGCTGTGGATAGGCAGTTGGCTGAACATTTGTGTATAGCACAGTGACATGGATTAAAATGCGTTAAACGGGCAACAAGATGATGGTTCTGTGGGTAGAAGTGCTTGCTGCACAAGTCTGATGACCTGAGTTCACTTACTCAATGAAGCCTATGGTGGAAGAGCAGAACCAACCCCTTCCCAGACACACACACCATGGCTTATATGCACCCACACACACACACAATAATAATAATAGTAGTAGTAGTAGTAGTAGTAGTAGTAGTAGTAGTAGTAGTAGTAGTAGTAGTAGTCAATGTATGGCAGGGAAATGGTACCAAGTTCATCTTTCAAGGCCAGAGTCCACAGTGGTTCTTTACTACAAAACCGGGATGAGTCTGAGAAAGGGCTCAGGTGTGCGCTTAGGGATAAGAGTGGTAAACAAATATATAGTCCCCGACTGAACAGTGGCTTAAGTTAGGAACTGTCAAGTTTATTAAGTGTTCAAAACCATTCCAGCAACCATTATGCTTTTCACTTTCAGAACAATAATCTAAATTACATGAGATACTCAATACTTTTATCATATAACAGGTTTGTGCTAAATCTGTTGGGGCCCCTGTAACCTAATACAGGCATTCTGAACATATGTGAGATAGGTTAGGCTAAGTTATAATGTGAAAGTCAGAGGTATTAAATGCAGTTTTAATTTATACTATTTTCGGGCTGGAGAGATAGCTCAGCGGTTAAGAGCACCCGACTGCTCTTCCAGAGGTCCTGAGTTCAATTCCCAGCAACCACATGGTGGCTCACAACCATCTGTAAAGAGATCCGATGTCCTCTTCTGGTGTATCTGAAGAGGCTTCAGTGTACTTATATATAATAAATGAATAAATCTTTAAAAAAATTTATACTATTTTCAACTTACAATGAGTTTATGTGGATATAATCTTGTCATAAATGAAAGACCATTTGTATAATATCACGGCACAGTAATGGGATAAGCCACCATCTAGAACCATCTTTGAGAACTCTTGATAGCCACACCAGATAAAGGTGTTATATCTCAAGTCTAAGAACTGGCTGCACATTGAAGGCCACAGGTATGGGTTTGTAATAGCCCTGAAGTGCCAGAGAAAAAGTGCTCAGAGAACTAAGAACATTGGACAGAGGTCAGGGATTCTTATGGAAGAATAGAAGGAGGAACTGAAGGGCCTGAAGCAGATAGGAACTCCACAGAAAGAACAACAGAGTCAATAACCTGGACCCTTGGGGCTCTAAGAGTCTGAACACCAAACAAAGAGCATACACAGGCTGGACCTAGGCCTCCCTGCACATATGTAGCAGATGTGTACCTCAGTCTTCATGTGGGTCCCCCAACACCTGGAACAGGGCTGTCTCTAAAGAGCTGCTGCCTGTCTGTAGAATCTGTCCCCAAACTGGGTATCTTGTCTGGCCTCAGGGGCTGAGGATTCACCTAACCCTGCTGAGATTTGGTGCAGCAGTGTTGGGGATATCCTCTCAGAGGAAAAGGAGGGGGGCAAAAGGGGAGAAGAATTGTGGGAGGGAGTGACTGGGAGGGCGAACAGCAATTAGGACGTAAAAAATAATTAGAGGAAAGTTAAACTCAAACTGAAAATAAAACCTGTAAGGTATAATCAAAAAGCACAGGAGACAAAAAAGTTCATTTCACTCATGATAAAAGTTAAAGCAGAACAAATTTAAAATGCACAGTTTGGCCTACAACTCTCTCAGATAAAAGTAAGTAAGTAGGGAAAGAAAAACAAAAGCACAGGTTGCTATCAGGTAGCTGGCAGGCTCCCACACCTCCAGTCCCTGGGGACCTGATGTCCTCTTCTGGCCTCTAAACGCTATTGAACTTACTTGTTGTACACAGGCACATTATTTAAAAATAAAATAAATCTTTTTAAATTTTTAGAATATACAGTTATGCAGTATTAAGTCAGAAAATGATCATTTCATCTGGAGCTAGCCCATTACCAGAAATAATAGATTTGTTGAAAGATAGAGCCAAGTGGCATTCGGGAAGAAATAAACAGAAAAGCAAAACCCATGGAGATATGGATCAGAGCGTTCGAAAATTAAACACATGATTTTTCCAGATGGAAAATGTACACTGTCACCTGGCATAAATTTAAATCTATGACTAGTCGTATCACAGTGACATTAAAACAGAACATCGAGACTAGAGTTTTAAAAGCTCCCCTGGAGAAGAGGCAAAGTCAATCCAAAGGAACCAAAACTAGATTGGTGGTGGACTCTTCAATGATAGCAGTAGCCCAATAAATGGCAGATAAGGAGTCGATTCATTTTAAGGGATGAGGGAGAATAACCTACAGTCTACAGTTCTGACCATAGCGGGAAAATAGCGTTTAAGAGTGAGGGTGCTGTGTTTGCCTATCTAGAGAAGTGGGTAACAACTACGTAACCTGTTTCCAAAAACTGTTTATTTGAACCTGACAACAGCTAGAATTACTGCAACTAGGTGATTACACAATGTCTCCATTTCTGGGAGCATGCTACCTTAAAGTAGCTTCCAATAGTCATTTTATTCTGGCAGAGTTCCAAATGATGTTTTTTTTTTTTTTCATCTCTATTAAATTGGGTATTTCTTATTTACATTTAAAATGCTATTCCCTTTCCCAGTTTCCAGGCCAACATCCCCCTAACCCTTTCCCCTCCCCTTCTATATGGGTGTTCCCCTCCCCATCCTCCCCCCATTACTGCCCTCCCCCAACAATCACGTTCACTGGGGATTCTAGTCTTGCAGGACCAAGGGCTTCCCCTTCCACTGGTGCTCTTACTAGGATATTCATTGCTACCTATGAGGTCAGAGTCCAGGGTCAGTCCATGTATAGTCTTTGGGTAGTGGCTTAGTCCCTGGAAGCTCTGGTTGCTTGGCATTGTTGTTCATATGGGTCAAGCCCCTTCAAGCTCCTTTTCTTTGATTCCTTCAACAGGGGTCCCGTTCTTAGTTCAGTGGATTGCTGCTGGCATTCGCCTATGTATTTGCCATATTCTGTCTGTGTCTCTCAGTAGAGATCTCCATCTGGTTCCTGTCAGCCTGCACTTCTTTGCTTCATCCATCTTTTCTAGTTTGGTGGCTGTATATGTATGGGCCACATGTGGGGCAGGCTCTGAATGGGCGTTCCTTCTGACTCTGTTCTAAACTTTGCCTCCCTATTCCCTCCCAAGGGTATTCTTATTCCCCTTTTAAAGAAGTAGTGAAGCATTCACATCCTTCTTGATTTTTGTGTGTTCTGTGCATCTAGGGTAATTCAAGCATTTGAGCTAATATCTACTTATCAATGAGTGCATACCGTGTGTGTTTTCCTGTGATTGGGTTACCTCACTCAGGATGATATTTTCCAGTTCTGACCATTTGCCTATGAATTTCTTTAAAAGTCATTGTTTTTTTGATAGCTGAGTAATATTCCATTGTGTAGATGTACCACATTTTCTGTATCCATTCCTCTGTTGAAGGGCATCTGGGTTCTTTCCAGCTTCTGGCTATTATAAATAAGGCTGCTATGAACATAGTGGAGCACGTGTCTTTTTTATTTGTTGGGGCATCTTTTGGGTATATGCCCAAGAGAGGTATAGCTGGGCCTCAGATAGCACTATGTTCAATTTTCTGAGGAACCTCCAGACTGATTTCCAGAATGGTTGTACCAGTCTGCAATCCTACCAACAATGGAGGAGTGTTCCTCTTTCTCCACATCCTCGCCAGCATCTGCTGTCACCAGCGTTTTTGATCTTAGCCACCAAATGACGTTTTAAAATTCTAGACATCTTATCTAGAAGATAAGCCAGAAGGCTTCCCCCCGCCCCGTTCTCTTCAAACCTTGATTTCAAAAGATAATTTTCTTAAAACTGCATTTTCCCTGCCACAACAGCTACTTTAAGCTTCTACCAATTCCTACATGCTATACTACCAAATGCTTAACAGAGCATTAACAGATAGGTTTCTCTTACAGCATGTCCAGGGCTGTAGGTGCACAGCAGGTAAGAGCAGGGAAGACCCGCTTAAGCCATCCTGTCCGTCCACTGTGCTTGAGGACTTTTCGGCTGCATAGTTAATGCAACACAGACTCAGAAGCCTCCATACCCTAGGACTCAACCCATTGAATCACCCAAAATAGGTCCAAAGGCAAAATGTACACAGTTCCTCCAAGGTCACGGAGTTACATAGTAGCCCATTTAACAGAGTTGTTCGTTCAGCATCATCCTAGATAAAGATAAATCTTTGGTTTACATCTTCTTTCCCTGATCACCAAACTTCTCATTAACATACTGCTGGCCTACATTGCAGCACAAAACAGTCACACTTGCGAAGAAAATGAAAAGTGGCATCTTAGGTGACAAATCTTGTAAATTTGCTTCAGAATAATTTAAGTTTCATAAATAAAAGATTCCTCTTTAAAATTTTCAAAGTTTCATATGTACATTCTCTCTTCCTCTTCCGCCTAACCCTCCCATGCCCACTAATTTTCAAACCCAGGGCCTCTTATTATTACATATGCACTCCACATACACACATCCTCCTCCTCCCTCCCTCCCCTCCTCCCTCCCTCCCTCCCTCCCTCCCTCCAGTGTGAGATTCCCCCGTCCGCCTATTCTACTCATGCTATCATTTTTTAGGCATTGTTTAGGCAGACACATTGGTGAGATTTCAAGGGTATAGCTTCCCTGCCACATAAAAGAAATACTACCATGCAGCAGATATCCTGGTCCTCTTACACTCTTCCTTCTCCCCCTTCCTCACTGGAACCCCAGCCTTAAGTATACAAAATTGTACTGTAGATGTACCCCTTAGGACTAAACATCACACAGTCAGTTAAGAATCTGCATTTGACCAGTGGGTCTCTCTGCTGTTAAAAAGAAGAGGAGGAAGAAAGAGGAGGAGGAAGAGAAGTAGTAGTAATTTCTTTGAAAGGGGGTGAAAATTATATTTATCTGTGGGTAAAGGGGTAAGTATTTAGAATGTAGTTAAAATTATACTGGTTTAGGGAAATCCCAATAGTAGATCTCTAGGTTCCACAGCCTCATCAAGCACTGGTAGTAAGCTAGGTTTACAGTATCAGACATGATTTCCCTTCTACTGAGAAGGCATTACGTCTAATTAGATGGCTGTTGGTTACCCCCAGGAAATGATATCACTACTATATCTTGCTGTTCTTGTCTTTTTTTGTGGTCCAGGCATTACAGATGGGTAAGACTACTGATCCCCTTTCTTCCTTGGCAGTTTCTATTACTATGAAGCTAGTCTTCAGGGAGAAGGCTTCTAGGTCAGACCCAGCTCAATTTCTCCAAGTTCTATATTCAAAGTAAATACTGTCTTCAGCAATAGAATTTTAGCTTCAATTTCTGGGAGGCAAGCAAGAATAACAGCAATAGCCCATACTGCTTTGAGAGTCTATAAAACATTGTACTTAATCGGACAACCCAGATCAAAAGCCAAACACTATATATTCCCTCTTATTTGTGAATCTTAATTCCAAATTTTTGGATGCAAATATATAACTCAGAGTAACTACAGATACAAAGAAAGTAAAAAGGAACAATGATGTGGGGGAGAAAATCTATTGAGGGAATAGCAGAATTAGTATTCTAAGACGGGGGAAATGAGAAAAAGGTGAGGTAAGGGTCTTAACTGGGTAGGGAGGGTGGAAGATTACACATAAAGAAGAGAAGGATGGATAAATAACACTAAGGATGCTTTTTAAAGCCTTAAGGAATCATAGAAGTTCATGTTTATTTAAAATCACCTATTTTATATGTAAGCATATGTCTGCTTGTTTGTGTGTGTGTGTGTGTGTGTGTGTGTGTGTGTGTGTATGGTTTAGATGAAGCTATGTCCCTTGGGATGACATTGCTCCCCCCTCAGAAGCCACAAAACCATCTAACAAAAACACAGGGATAGGCTTGAAAAACCTCCTTTGCATTGTTGAATAAAAAATAGCTATTAGTACATATTATGTGTTGAGGACTAAAAATTAAGCCGTGGAATGTACTTTTGAAAGCTGATAAATATGTCAGTTTGAAGAGTGGTGCAGTGAGGGAGTGGGCGGTGGTGTTTTGCTGTGTATCTGACTAGCCTTTTCTCTGCCTTGTTCCAGCTTCGGTGGAATCTGAAATGGCTAGTGGTGAGGCTGAGAAGACAAAGGTGATTTCCTGCTTGCAGCCTGCCAGCCTGCAGCTCTTCCGTGGGTGGTATTCATGACATCTGAAATTTCTGACAAGGCCTGAATGTGTGAGGGTAACTGCTGTTGAGCATAGCACAGCTATCCTGGAGTAACTCTCCACAAACATAAGCATACTGTCAGGAAATTTCCAAAAGACTTAAAGGTAAAGTGCATTACCACATCACTCTCAACTTGCTGTTTGTGGAGATGAACAATTGGACTCTGTCACCAAGCTTGTAATTGCTGCTGGCGGTATCACCCCCCCCATACCCGCCAATCTCTGACTAGGAAGAAAAGACAACAGAAAACTGTCTAAGGCTGCCTGGATTCCTTATATTATTTTGGGACTCCACTCATAACAGCCACCCAGTGCAGGTAATTCCAGTGCATTGTATCACTATCACAGACAGCTTTGTCTTTCATGATGGTAGCTGAACGAGCTGCATGTTTACTGAGCTTTCTAACCAACCAAGTGTCTGTATTTCAATCTTAACCATACTTAATGGCTACTGTGCCTTCAAAAGAAGCTACTGATTCTGAAATAGCAAGTTTGGATTAAGCTAACTATTTTTTATAACTGGATTTTAAAGGCAGGAGAGATGAATAGCTCAGTGGTTAAGAGTGTGTACTATTCTTGCAGTGGACCCAAGTTCAGGTATGAGGACACACATGGCAGCTCACAATCTCCAGTAACTCTAGCTCTAGAATATTCCACACCCTGTTCTTGGCATTGTGAGCACCCATACAAACTCACACATAGATATGCATAATTAATAATAAAATAAAGTTTTTAAACTGGGTTTTCACCGTGAGACAGAAGTCACAGTAATGAATACACAGGCACACACATGTATATATGTATGTGTGTATGTATGTATATATACAGCACAAACTGAGAAAAGAAATACAGAAAGCTCATGACTGTTATACAGACAGTTGCAGCATGAGTCAGTCTTCTGTGTACTATATAAAGGTAAATGTGTTATATATCTAAATATGTTACAACAAAAGGTTTCAAAACTTTGTTTCACTAAGTTTTTAATTTATAGAGAAAAATACATGAAAATTTAAAATTAGAAACATACTTATTGCCCATACAAAAGTTTTTCTTGTTATTTCATCACAGATATTTGAAAGTTGCCAATGAGATAATACCTCATTTTTGTTTTTTAATGTTGTTGGGACGGAACACAGGGTAAACAAGTACTTTAACCCCAACTCCATGTTATTCTCTTAGAAATAAATCTAGCATTGCTAAAGATGGGTTCACTTAACAAAATTACAGTAGTAGGCTCTCCCCTACTGTGCCCAGACAGAACTCTTCTGGGGGTTACATCTACTCTCTCATAGATCTGTAAGCAGTGCGGCTGCTCCTCACTACTCCCTCCAGAGGACCCACTAAATCTCTTTCCTGAATCCCAGGTAGCTCCTTGAATGTCTCAAGACCTCCTGCACAGCTGTTTCTTACATTAGGCTTTTCTGTACAGTACAGCTCTGTATCCTCAGTCACCTTAAACAGAAAGGTTCTCCTGCTTCTTTAAAAGTCACCTCACTATTTCACCTCACACCAGTGAGAATGGCTAAGATCAAAAACTCAGGTGACAGCGGATGCTGGCGGGGATGCGGAGAAAGAGGAACACTCTCCATTGTTGGTGGATTGCAGACTGGTACAACCATTCTGAAATCAGTCTGGAGGTTCCTCAGAAATTGGACATTGAACTGCCTGAGGATCCAGCTATGCCTCTCTTGGGCATATACCCAAAAGATGCCCCCAACATATAAAAAAGACACATGCTCCACTATGTTCATCGTAGCCTTATTTATAATAGCCAGAAGCTGGAAAGAACCCAGATGCCCTTCAACAGAGGAATGGATACAGAAAATGTGGTACATCTACACAATGGAATATTACTCAGCTATCAAAAATAATGACTTTATGAAATTCGTAGGCAAATGGTTGGAACTGGAAAATATCATCCTGAGTGAGGTAACCCAATCACAGAAAAACACACATTGTATGCACTCATTGATAAGTGGCTATTAGCCCAAATGCTTGAATTACCCTAGATGTACAGAATACATGAAACTCGAGAAGGGTGACCAAAATGTGAATGCTTCACCCTTCTTTAAAAGGGGAACAAGAATACCTTTGGCAGGGAAGAGAGCAGGCAAATTAAAACAGAGACTGAAGGAACACCCATTCAGAGCCTGCCCCACATGTGGCCCATACATATACAGCCACCCAATTAGACAAGATGGATGAAGCAAAGAAGTGCAGACCAACAGGAGCCGGATGTGGATCCATCCTGAGAGACACAGCCAGAATACAGCAAATACATAGGCGCAATGCCAGCAGCAAACCACTGAACTGAGAACAGGGACCCCTGTTGAAGGAATCAGAGAAAGAACTGAAGAGCTTGAAGGCTAGAGACCCCATATGTACAACAATGCCACAACCAGAGCTTCCTAGGGACCAAGCTACTACCTAAAGACTACATGGACTGACCCCACCCAAACCTCATAGGTAGCAAATGAATAGCCTAGTAAGAGCACCAGTGGAAGGGGGAAGCCCTTGGTCCCAGCAAGACTGGGAACCCCAGTGAACTAGATTGTTGGGGAGGGCGGCAACGGGGGAGGATGGGGAGGGGAAATCACCCAAGGAAGGGGGGGGAGGGGATGTTTGCCTGAAACCGGAAAGGAATAACATCTTGTAAATGCAAAAATACTCGTTAATTAAAAAAAAAAAGAAATTTGCCATGAAAAAGAATACTAGTGAAGGGACTTAGCTATTCAAGCTCCAGATAATCCCTAAGGTTAAAAAAAAATAACAAAAACCTTAGCAGAGTATTGGCCTATAAGGCAAATGTAAACTCTGTGGATGCAGTTTTCCTTAATTTATATGTGAGCTAACACACTTAACTCTTACTTACCACTGTTCTATGTGAAATGATTTACTCTAATTGCCCTTTGGTTGCTTATGCTATGAATAAATTGTTTAAATATGAAATAAAAATATATCACCTCCTCTGGACTGATGCCTTGGTTTCTAAAAAATGAGGAAGCCAAACACCTGATTCTTTCTTTACTTACCACTCCTCAATCTTGCCTATACTGGGGAAAATGTAATATTTATTTCTCTGAATTTACTCCCTGTCCTAACTCTGGAGCCCCATATATATAACCCAATCCAGATGTTCATATCACTGTAAGAGGAGCCAGCTAAACAGCACCTTATGCTGAAAAACGACTTCATCTCTCTCAAATGTTTTATCTTGTTTTGTTTTTTGATTTTCAGTGCTGAGGGCAGAATCTAGGAAGTTTGGATGTGCTAACCAAGCACTCCACTCCTGAGCTCCATTGCCAGTACTAATTCTACTTTTGTTGTATGTAGAACATACTGAGAACATGGAATCACTTTACTATTGATTTGTTACATGCTTTTAAAGATAGTATTCCTTTGTAGAAAATAAAACAATTTCCTGTTTATTACAATCTTGTCTTACTCATATTATTATATCACAGAAATTTTAAAACCAAAAATATTAGGAATTTTTAAATCTCATTTAGAGCTATTAATAAGTGGAATCATTTAAATCATACCAGGCTTGTTAGCGTCTCCTCTAGGTGCCTGGTGGTGCTACTAGTCTAAACCTCATAAAAGCCTCTATGGATATATTTCCATAGTCAAAGATATATTTCCAAGGTGAGACTGATGGTCCATAAACAGCAAAAAATAAATCTAAACCATTTAATAAAGCAAAAGTAGGCATCAGAAATGTTTAAGTTTTCTATAATAAAATCTGCTATGCAGAGACATGAGGAAGAAAATGAAACAAACTGAAAACTGGGACAATTTGAAAGTCCCTCCTGGCCAAAGCACATGCGATCAGCTTTCACTTTCAATTCTTCAAGGGAGGCTATTCATGTAACATGTAGAATGTAACTTTAATATCATAATATACAAACGAGGTAGCACATGGGAGTAATTTGGCAACATTCAAAGCAGGACTTTAAGGTGGGTGTTCTAGTGTTTCCTTACCACTAAGCCCTTGGAACAGAAATAAGTGTTTTAGAAATAAAAAGATAGTCGGAAAAGCTAGGAAAGTGTCAGCCTTTACCAAACTGACCTTTGTTTTGTGTTTAGGACTTCAAAGCCTTTGGTGGGTTTGTGTGCACTGCCAATCTCCTAGAGGAGTTGGGTAAAGTGCCTTGCAAATTCATTTGACCACAAACCCCTATTAATGTCTCCCAGACGGTTTCATCACAAGTAGCTTTGGAAACACTCTGATGTCACATGCACGTGGCTATTTAACTGTTCCTAGTTTGGTATGGCACAAAACTAAATACAACCACATGTTTACTACCCAGAACTTTATGTATTGGATAGATGTGTCCCATTTACAGTGAACAAAGGAAAATAAGAAGAGGGAAATGGTCAGGGGGTTTTCTGCCTACATTTCTTACACACCTGCTCCTGTAGTCTGAAATCTGGAAATTGGAGCTGAATGCCCAGCTCAGCACTTATGTTTTTCTGGGAATCTGGTAAATAACAGGGAGGACTTATTCATTAATATCAATCCCAGAATTCCCAGTTCTCCCTGTCAAATTCTCTGTCACTAAATCCCAAGCAGGCAAGATGCTCTGGGCAACTAGCTCAGATAAGGACAGCTAGTAGCAGCTTTTCTTGTCAGTAAGAAAAAGAATAATATTAGTACCTACATTGTAAAAGTTTGGAGAGATAAAATTATGCATTAATAGTGATTAGCCCAAAGTCTAGTCTGATGTAGATGCTCAATTAACATAGTTAATAATTTTGAATGAGTGTTTCCTTATAACAAAGGAAACACTTGGGGTAGAACTAAGGTTTGACATTAGACAAATAGCAGGGGTTCAATTACCACTTCTTAACAGACCAATTTCTCTTAAAGCCAGTGCCAAATTCTAGAAAAGGACTCCTCACTTATTTATATGCAGATCAGGAAGAACTGGGCTCTTTATTACCCTTCAGACAGAAGCAAAAGGCCAATAATACCTCATGGCATTTGTATCTCCTGATTACTGCATGGTTGCTAAAGGTCATGTAATTGTCTGAAGAAAGGATATGCAAATCCTACAAATGGTTTCCAAGACTGATCCTGTGACTCACCACATGGAAAGGTACGTCCTGTTCCACACAGAGAAACAAAATAGAAACCTCACCTCTCCATAGCCACCTCCCAACATTTCTCACCAACAGCTAGAAGTGACCTATAGCACTATGTACAATACCCCATGGGTTTGCCGCCCCTTCTCATTTCCAATCTGGATGGGGAAGGCCATGGTAGCACACAAGGCAAAGGTGACACAGTGAGTTTACAGGGAAAACAGATTCTAAATACACACTTTCCAGCTCTGAGTGGAAAGAGCATCCTTTAGAAAGGTATTATGAACCCAAGCCACAGCATGGGCTAATGATCCCTTATTTTCAATATATGTGGAATTAACACACCTCCTAAACCGCCATTGAACATATGGTCATTCAGGCTGCATGTGCTATACAGAACACTCATGTCCCCTGACCCCAATTACAGACACACCCTTTCTACTTCTCTGTGTAGAAAAACCACACCCAACTCTCAAGAACTGAAACTAAAAGTGTAACTGTTAGCTTACTAAAGAATGTCCCTTTTCCACGTGAGACTATACCTGAATTAGGAGAAATGAACTGCGAGTTTCTTAATCCAGAAAGTAGCTGGAGACTCCAATGCAAAGTAGCATATCAGTAGGACAACAGTTAGCAGAAATCAAATATGTCACCTACCTGTGTTGGACAAGGTCGTGGAGGAAGTGCCGGTGGTGGGGGTAACAATCCTGAGTTAGCAGCTAAAAAGAAAAAATACTGTTAAGAACCACCTTTCCATAAAAAGACAAAAATGTATTTAACTAATAATATTGATGGCATTTAACATATTTACGCTTATTAAATCCCTTTGAAGGCTTAATTTTTTCTAAGTCTATGCTAATCACAATAGCAAAATTATATTATAAGCATAGGTATCCATCAGCAGATAAATGCATAAAGAAACTGGTGTGTGTGTATGTATGTGTGTATATATATATATATTCAATAATAAAGAAAAATAAACTATCATATGCTAGAAATGAGTACAACTAAAAATCACTATATTAAGTGAATAAGCCAGACTCAGAAAGACAAGTACCATGTGTTTTTTCTCATTTATGGATCCTACATTATATATAGACACATAAAGCCATGAAAGCAGAAAGGAAAGTAAAGGAAGAGAGCAGACCTACCAGAAGGGATGAAAGGCAGGGGACTAACAGGAAAGAATGGGAGGGGCAAACACAGTCAAAGCACAAGATATACTTGAAAGAAAGAAATTGTCATACAACATACAATGAACATATTCCCGTGAAAAAGAATGCATGCTTTTTCAATCCCCTTTTCACCTTCATCTTACCCAAAATTCAAGTATTTATGATGGTGGTGACAATTAAGACAGGATAAAAAAATAAGGAAAACATTTTTTTTTAGCAAAAGACGATTTAGCATGGAAAATGTGGTCAAGTCCTTATTCTGACGTTATTTACTCATTTTCATATAAACCAGGTTCAAATAAATCAGGCCAGAGGGACTCTTCTTTGAGTTTCCATCTTTCTCACTAGCTTCCGGTCTCTGTTGTTCATTAGCTTAGTACATAGGCTTCCGTAAAGGAGAGCCGGGCTCCGGAGGTCTGCCACCTATGAGGAAATGGACTGACCAGAAGTAGAAGAAACCAAAAACGATGCATTGACTTGACTGACTTCAAGTTTTTCTTTCTTTCCCCCTCTCTGATTGTTACTAGCAAGGATAACTAAATATGTTCTAAATAATCTGGCCACATCAGAAGAATTTTTTGGAAGAAAGCTGAAGTCTAACATTTTCTTTAATTTTATGAGATACAGAGAATATCTGAGGAAGCAAGAATGTCTGAATTCTAACTTAACAATGCAAATAAACAGCTGGCATGGAATTATAAATAAAATCCATGATCACACACAGAAAGTTTATAACCATACAGTGTCAAGTTAAACCACATTCTTTACAAATACTCTGAAAACACTGGATCTATATGACTCTACATAGTTTATTCATAAGTCTGTGTTAACTGTGCTAATATTAGACAATGGTCTGTGCCTTAAAAACAACGGTCCCCTACAAGGCCCAGGTACCATCATGGAACAGAGGACAGAAGATTGTAGAGCCAGAGATTGAGAAAAACTGAAGCAAAACAGTAGCTTCCTGACACAGCAGGGCCACTGCACTCATGAACACACAGCACCTCTGTTTGCTGCACAGGACTGCACAAGGCCAAGCCAGTCAACATTCCAGCACGGAGGGGGGAGAAGCTCATGGAGAGCAACTGACAATAGTATACAGCTTCTAGGGGGCAGGGAGTCCCTTTTCCTTAATATATGGCTGTTGGTAGGTCCACCGTGCTCCAGTAGGTGGCACCACGGACCCAGAAGCATTTGGCCAACACATCAACTCACTAGGTTATTTAAAAGAGAGGGTACATAAAGTTGGGGAAGTGAGATAGATCAGGGAGGAGTGAGATTAAATTTGATCAAAACACATGGAATAGAATCATAGAATTAATAAAAGTATTATATTGTTAAAAAGAAATGAGTAGTATATCAAGAGAATAAATATTCTTGTAGTTTCAAATGAATTTCACTTCTCTGGATCAGACAAGCCAAAAGATGGAGCTTGGTGCTTTCCGCAGATATAACTCAGAATAATGTCACAGAAATGTTTATTCTTGGCTAGTACATGGATACAGTACCAACAAGTATGTCCACCTGGGATCTGCCCTTCATCACAATTTTTAAAACACATCAGTGGGTCATAACACCACAGGCTGAAAAGGCATCAGTAAGAAGTGGGGCAGAAGAGAATGTTTACAGCTGTAAGGATAACCCATCACAGAGGCCCTAATGTCCTCATAGGTTACGCCTTTAAATTACTACCAGTTACTTTTAAAACAAACAAGTACACAAGCAAATTTTGTGCGCTTTCTAAAGAAAATGCCAAACAATAACTTCAGTTATCAAAAAAGACTGCTCGAGAAATTCTAAGCCATTTAAATACATTGACTCAACTTCCAGTCAAGACGGAGTAACAAAAGAACACACGTCCTCACCCAGCTGAAGCCATCAAACATAGCAAATCCTATGAACTAACAATTTCCGTAATACTGGAACAAAACCTGGGAAAAGAGTTTTAGAACCACAGGAAAATTAGGCAACAAAGAAGGTTATCTCTGAGAGACAAAAACAAAAAAGAAGGAGACCGTATGACTGATTCCACATGCTATCTTGACCTGCTACAGAAATGACATAAACCCAGGTCCAGGTCTGATTATGCTTTTTTCAAAAAAAATCATTATTTAATTTTATTGCTTGAAATTCACTGAAAATTAGTCCAAATCTTGAGTTGTAAAGCATTAAGATCATTTAAAAATTGAAACCTAAAATGAATATGGGTATATACTTGTAAACCCAGCATTCTAGAGTCTGAGGCAAGAGAAGTGCCACAAGTCTAAAGCCAGTCTGATACTGATGAGACCTTGTCTCAATTAATCACACACACACACACACACACACACACACACACACACACACACACACACACACAGCCACATCACATTTATATCTAAACTTCAAACAGTGAATAGAGCATAGGGTTGTGTGCATTCTTCATTCTGAACCTTTTAAAAGGTATTAGTTTATGTTCCTTAATAAATAGTAGAATTGGGAAAAATGAATATATTGCATCACAAACATTATTAACAGCTTTATTTCCTCACTTCAATACCTTATTACTTTTTCCAGCCATCCATACCCATCTAACACAAATACTATAAAGTTGAATTTAGTTTTTAAAATATTTGTTTTTATTTTATGTGTGTTGCTGTTTTTCCTACACATTTGCCTGTGTAGCACATGAATACAGTGCCTGTGGAGGCCGGGAGAATTATTCCCCTGGGACTGAAATTAGGCTATTGTGAGCCATCATTTAAGTTTTGGAAATTGAACCTATGCTGTCTGCATAACAGCCAGTGCTCTCAAGCGCTGGGCTAGCTCTCCAACCCCAAGGCTGAATTTAAATGGTGATAATTGAAAGTGGAGAGTGCTGCCTCACACTTGTTATGTCAGTACTGGGAAGGTTGATACAATGGGATGTTAAGTTCATGGCCACCTAAGTTATACAGCAAGACCCTGTCTCAAAACCAAAGAAATAATATTTTAAATGGTGATAACGTAGTATGTCAATCTTTCCTTCAAAAAGAAATATCTACAGGTTCACCCAATAGTACTTTCCATAGGTTTACTGTAGATACCCTTCAATAATTTATGAAAATTCCCACCTATTCTTATTTTGATATTTTTTCCATGACAACCTGATGATGAATTTTAATGAGCACTGCAATTGTGTCCACTCATATGATAATGTAATTTCTTTTTTTTTTTCATCTTTATTAAATTGGGTATTTTTATTTACATTTCAATTGTTATTCCCTTTCCCCGGTTTCCAGGCCAACATCCCCAACCTCCCCTCCCCCTCCCTCCCTCCCCTTCTATGGGTGTTCCTCCCCATCCTCCCCCCATTGCCGCCTCCCCCCAACAATCTAGTTCACTAGGGGCTCAGTCTTAGCAGGACCAAGGGCTTCCCCTTCCACTGGTGCTCCATACTAGGATATTCATTGTTACCTATGAGGTCAGAGTCCAGGGTCATCCATGTATAGTCTTTTGGGTAGTGGCTTAGTCCCTGAAGCTCTGGTTGCTTGGCATTGTTGTTCATATGGGGGCTCAAGCCCCTTCAAGCTCTTCCAGTTCTTTCTCTGATTCCTTCAACAGGGGTCCCGTTCTCAGTTCAGTGGTTGCTCCTGGCATTCGCCTCTGTATTTGCTGTATTCTGGCTGTGTCTCTCAGGAGAGATCTACATCTGGTTCCTGTCGGTCTGCACTTCTTTTGCTTCATCCATCTTATCTAGTTTGGTGGCTGTGTATGTAATTTCTTATAATGTGATAATGGCTTTATGGATTTTCTAACATGAAAGCAAGACCTAATTCAAATTGTTCAGACTTTTCTATCTCCTGGGTAAAATTGGGTAATATTTTGTTTAGGATATTTTGCAACCATATCAATAGGTGACACCAATAGTCATGATTTTCCTTTCTCATATGACCCTTGGTTATGCTTGATTTAGCTGGAAAGCATCCTCCTACTCCTCCTTTTTCTGGACCAGGTTGTACAGAGTAAGAAACTTTTTCTCAACTATCAAGTTAAAACTTTCCAGCAGAGACATCTGGAAGTAAGATTTTTTTTTTTTTGCTTAATTTGAAGTAGGAAGATCCACTTATAATTCAGTCATGGAAATGGGAAGATACATGTTTACTCCAGATCTTGAGAAAGGACAATTCACCTTTATTGTGGGCCACGCCTTCTGCTGGAAGCCTATATAAAGACATGGACAAAGGAAGCTTTTGCTCTTTGCCTGCTTGCCCTCACTTCACTAGCAAGTTCATTTCTTCCCTGGCGTTAGAGCTTCCTTCAGGATTCCAGTAGCTACTGATAACCATCTGAGACTTACGGCCTCATGGACTGAGCAACTTCATGATTCTTGGAATTTCCATTTATAGTCAGCCATTGTTAAATAGCTAGACTGCAGCCTTTAAGTCATTCTAATAAAATTCTTTTCTACATATACATAAAGAGAATCATTCTATAAGTTCTGTTATTCTAGAGAACCTTGACTAATAGAACAATCCTCTATATCATGTGCTTGTTTTATATTTCATTAATCTTTAGCTGACATGCTTTGACCTTGCCTTGTTCTACCTTAAACTGGTTGCTTAGATGATTGGTTTATAGTTTTTCTCTTTTTATACTGAGATAGAATTATAAACTTTATTTTAAATAATTTTTATTAAAATCTCCTAAGTTTTAAATGTGATGCTATCATTAGTGTTTAAAAATATCCTAATTCTCCTTCTGATTTCTTTTATGTTACTGTCTATTTTGACTGAGTCCTGGGCTTTCTTTATTAAATGTCTACTAATAACAGATTTGGTTATTGACATACTATCCTCTCATAATATGTTGAGGATAGAATTTCACTGTCTTTCAACTTCCACTAGCATTGTTGAAAAGCCAACTGTCAGTCACATCATTGTTCATTAGCTATTAGTTATCTCTGGTTGTTTTGAAGAACTCTCTTTTTGATACTCTGAAATAACAAACTTTCCCTTTACCTGCACATACTCTACTTTATCTTATTCTTTTCTTACCTACCAGAGGTTTTATGGAACTTCTGAACTATGTGGTATCCCTAATTAACTTTGGCCAAGCCTCAGTGTTTTTTTACTGCCTTTTTTCCCATTATTTCTTCAAGAATGTTGTCTAACTGTGTTTGGGACAATTTCCAAAGACTTATTATCCAATGAAGCAATTGTTTCTTCAGCTATCCTTCTTATACTGTGAATCCAATCACTGAATTTTAGACACTTAAGCATTTTATCTTGTTTTCATTTGTTTTGGTAATTTTTTGTAACATAATCTTTCTATACAGCACTAACTGACCTTGAACATACTGTGTAGCAATTTCAAACTTTCCATTTTTCATGCTTCAGTCTCCAAGGTGCTGGAATTACACGCATGCAGTAGCACCTGACTGCTGATTTTAACATACTAAATATACTCAGTAATTCCATTTTCTGAATCCTTTGTACTTCCTACTATTTGTTGCTTCTGCTGGTTCTTGCTGTGTTTCATTTCCTAATATGGCTGGTAACTTTTGAGACTGAACTGATATTCTTTGGAACTTTGCCTGTGGTGATATTTGATGTTTGGGTAGAAAGTAGGTCCTTCACTTCTCTTTGTTTCTGCCAGATACATGAGGGTACTCCCAAGAGGCAGAAGTGGCACTAATGCCTAGCTTATGCTGTCTGACCTAAGAATATACTAATATTTTTATAGCATATAACAGTTTAAATACACACAACTAATTTTACTCTTAGCTCATTAATGCAAAAGAGAAACAAGCTACTGCACAAATTTGAGGAGACAGTTTGGTAAGAAAAAAATGCATATTCTCTAGATATTGAAACCCTTTTAAACCTCTTCCCTTCTAGTCCCTGAAAAATGATGTCCAATGATTAAAAAATGTTCTCCAAGGAATCTGATCACCCAAGACAATATATTGCCTTGCTAGGCAATTCTACTGTTATGCCCACATTTGATAAATCCCATCCATTTGTTCATATATTCTAATCAGTATACCTCTCATTCTTAAATATAATCAGGTGATTAAGTATTACTAGGTATCTGTATAAAATATTCTAACATAAGGTACAGAATAAACACTAATAGAGAAAAATGATTTCAAAGAGACTTGACCTATACTAGGAGAAAGCTTTAAATTATACATCATTAGTATAATAAGATTTATTCAAGAAATACTTAAATAATTACTATGCATTAGGTACTGTTTGGGGTGCTACAAAAATACTAGTGGGGAGGCAGGAGCTGAAAAACAACTTTATCCTTATAAATCTTATATGCTGAGATGATAAAATAGAGGGAATGAGATGAAATCTTAAGTAAAGTTATCAAGTAAAGTTGCAATGAGAAGTGCTGTTTAGAAAGATGAGATAATTGGAAGCTATTGAAAAAAGAACATTCAGAAAATTAAAAAGCACTCAGAAATTAAAATATGATAGCAGGAAGTGAAGGCTCAATAGAAAGTTTCAAAGATAATCTCAGGAAATTTTCCAGAAAGTAGGGTACTATTCAAATAAAAGTTCCACCAAGAGATAATATATAAAATTGAATCAATTAAATGGTTTAATAAATTTTTCCAGAACATTTTTGAGCTTTTAAATTAAAAGGGCCCACTGTGTACCTAATACAATGGAAGGAAACAGAAGTATGGCAAGACACATTATCACAAAAATACCAGAATTAAAAAAATCTACATGTTTTTGTCAGGGAATGGGAGAGGAAGGCAAGCCACATACAAAGTAACAGATGCCCAAAATGTTTTAGAGTTTTTATTGCCTTTAGAACCTAGAATTCATTGAAACAGTTGTATCAGAATTCTAAAGAAACGTTACTTCCAATTGAGGCTATATATGGGCAGTTTGACTGTGAAATGTCTTCCAGAAGCTCCTATTTTGGAACACTGTCTAAAACTGGTGGTCCTGTTTGGGGAGACGGAAGCCTTGGGAGAGGAAGTAGGTCACTGAGTCAGGCCTTGAGATTTTACAGCCCAGCCTCACTTCCTGAATTCTCTTTACTTCCTGGTCCATCTCAACGTAGAGTTAAGGTCCAGTTACCCACAAACCTCACCTTCCCTTTCCCATAATGGCCTGAACCTTCTAAAACCATGAGCTCAAATAAACCTGTCCTCCATCAAGTTGTTTTTTGTCAGGTATTTCGGTCACAGCAATGAGACAAGTAACCAGTATAGGATATTCGTGTCAAGAAATGGGCTTGTTGCTGTTGATAACCCTGACAATGCGCTTTACAGCTTTTGGAAATATTTTCAGTAGAAATATGCAAAAATCTAGGACTGTGGACTAGCGGAGCTCTTGGATGGTAGTCTGGACTTAATAGGCCATTCTGACAGGGGCCCATATGACAGGAATGGCAGCAGACACACAGACTGTAAAGACTGAGCTCATGAGGTTTCACAGGAAAGGAAAAGCTCTACTGACACCTGAGCTGGAGGCCATTCATGTTGCATTCTGGTAAAATCAAAAGAAAGAAAGAAACTCTTTGCATTCTATCCATGTCCTAGAAGCCTGAGTGAGGATGAATTAAACTGCAACTGTATTTGGCAGAGGAAATTTTAAAACAGTATAACATTCAGGCTGTGGCATGTTCATCGCTTGTCATATTTATTCTGATTTATAGTGAACAAGAAAAAAATGAAGCTTAAAGAAACAGAAAATGTGTAATTTAGTGAGGAAAGGAACATAAACCTGGTTAAAGTCGTGGAAAGAAATGTGAACTTCAGTGAGAGAAGAAGCTTTAAACTCAAGTAAAACTGAGAATGGGAGAGCAAGGGAAAATGACTAAAAAAATAACATTCAAAAGTTTAACACCATTAAAGAAAAATCTGGATTCTGCAGTGAGAGTAACAGCAAAAGTACCTTGAAAGTAAGACCCCGTCCATCAAAAGCTCCAATGGAAATCATAACCAATTAAAAAGCTTTCATTCAGGAGAGAATACCAAAACAGAGCCTTAAAGGTTCAACAGAAAAAAAAAAAGATGGCATCTAGGGGGAAATTTGCCTAGGTTCACCCAAGAAAAGTCACAGAGGCCACTGCAGCTCTCATCTATGGGAGTCAGACTACAGACTTCGGCATTAACTCCATGCTGCTGATTTGTAAGCATGAAAATTTCAAGATTTAGAGAGTTGTAGAGGCTTGCACCAAGATTTCATAAAACCTCTGATGTCAGGTAATGTATAGCAGGGTCTGATTTCCACCATGGCACTTGTAAGATGGCCATGTGTGTGACTGCGAAGTAAAGCATACACTGCAGTAGAGATCTCAGGGTATTGGCATGATCATAAAATATACCAAAACTAAATTTCAAGACACAAAGTGTACTCATTCCAATGGAAATACCACATGTGTTACAGGCAAAAGAACTAACCAGAGAAGTAGTTCTTTGCGTCCCACTGGAGCACAAATACTGCCGTAATGAACTCAGGTTACCAAACATGGAGGTTTTACACTGTTTTATTTAGATTTTCTTTGGTCTAATCTTTCTCTGATATGTCTCATTCTTCCCTTTTGGAATGGGAATATTTACTATATGTTACTGTGTATTGGAAATGAATATAATATGCTTTATTTTTATTTTACAGAGGCTCAGAGTTAAAAGACTGCATTGCATCTAAGAAGAAATTTTGAACTTTGAAACAGCGTTGTAACTGTTAAGGCCCCAAAGATTCTTTAAGTTAAACTGAATGCATTTTATATTGTTAGGTGACCATGAAACTGTGGATATCATGAGTGGATTACTGCGGTTTGAAAATAAAATGCTCCTTACAGGTTAATATGTTTGAACTCTTGGTCTCCAGATGGAAACTCTAGGAGGTAAAGTCTCACTACAGTGTGGTTACTGGAAGGACACCTCAGGATTTTTATACCCTGCTCCCACTCCTTGAGCACTATTTCCTGGTCTGTAAATGGTGTAAGGAGTCTCAAGTGTATGTTAATAGCCATTAATTCCTCCATGTCTTCCACCAAGCACCACCACAATGGACTGTATCCTCTAAAACTGAAGGCCAAAATTATCGTTTTCCCCCTTACATTGTTTCTTGCCAAGTATTTAGTTACAGTGATGAAACAAAAAACTCAGGCACGATTCAAACTAGCAGCCTGAACAATGGTATAATTAAAATGAGCACCCAGCATATATCCTTTCCCAGGAAGCCACTTGAGAATATGTTCTATCAAAATAAGAAAGAAAAAAATTAAGTAGTTAGACAAGGGATAAAGAATAAAAGAAATCCCATATGGCTGAATGAGTCAGGGAATCCTTTGGTGATGATATGGTGAGATCTTATGATGAAAAGGTATTTAACAAGCACTTAAGACCATAAGTTTATATTTCTCTAAGAAAGTAAACTGCATAGAATATCTGATGTGTCAGAAGTTCACAAGGGGAACTATAGAAGACTGATGGAGTCTGCGGTCAGATTAGGTGAATGAAGTGGAGAAACAAGTTTCATTATTCTCTCTCGGATGAACTAGAACCTGGACAAAAACAAAAGGGAAATTGTCTATGTGGTTTAATGGCCGTACTATAAATTCTAAATATGTAGCTAATGAAAATTAGAATATCACTATATTGGAGAATTGAAGAGAAAGGACAGGTCTTTTCTTCTTTAAAAATTTCTTGGGTTGGGGATTATCTCAGTGGTAGAGCGCTGCCTAGCAAGCACAAGGCCCTTGGTCTTCGTCCTCAGTTCAAAAAAAAAATTTTTTACAAGTTACCATCATCTTGAAGCAATTTCAGGTTGCCTCTAGCTAAGGTGGAACATCACCAGTCAGTAATGTATCAAGGCAAAAATCTTGACTGAGAGATCAAGAAGACATTGTATTATTTCGACATTTGTGCAGGAAGACATACCAAAACAATCAACATTAACAATCCTGCAATACAGTGATTCCCCTAAGTTTGGGAAGGTGATCGATGGCCTGAGAGGAACGCCACAGACTTGTTTATCCCTTAGTTTGGAATGGAGCTTCTACCATATCAAGATAGCAGCTATAGTTACCTTATAAGCTTCTTCCTTCTCTTTCAAAAGTTATTTCCACTACCCTCAATCGAGAGAAGGGAGAATTAAGAATGTACATTCATTTCTCTTTGCTCCAGATTTGGAATCTAAATGAAAAAAACCACAAGATTTTTCTCCTGACACATGTGGTTTTTGTAAGGAAGCAGACAGTCAGAAATATAGGAGTATGCTCAGATCTTCTCTTATCCATCCTCTCCCAACAGCAATCAAATGACACAGGTCTTTGGTTGCTGCAGAATAAAAAATGTTTCCTTATGCTTATGGCTCATGGTGTAAGGTACTTAAGAAATCTCATTCTACCACTTTAATATCTAATCCGTCTGCCTTCCACAGCACCTAAGCACACTGCCAATGTTTAATATCTCTTATACGATGTTTTAATAACTAGAGTTGAACTTAGTGAAGAGCCTTCTCTTATATTTGCAATTTAGTTTTGACTTAAAATTAGATTCAAGTATTTGATCCTGCATGTTCCAATCAAACACACACACACACACACACACACACACACACACACACACACACACACACACACACACACACACACACACACCTTCACAAAAAATGTTTAAAAAATATTTCAGCCAGAAGGGGCCCAGTGAGGATGCTCTCAGTCGACTTGAAGGGAGAAAGAAAGCAACCACAAGTGGGAGGGAGGGAGGGACAGGGAGAGAAAGGGAATGGGGTGAGGGAGAGGGGAGCATGATCTGGTATTGGGTACGGGGAAAACGCCTGAAGTTTTGAGGGCCAGCAGAAAGAATGGAAACAGGCAACCTCAGGAGGAAGGGGTTGGGAGACCAGACCTCCAGAATGTACCAAAGACTTGGGGAAGTGAGAGACTCTCAGAATTCAAAGGGGGAACCCTAGATGAAATGCCCTACAGTGGGGAGAGGGAACTTGTTGAGCCCACCTCCACCAGAAAGATAGGGCATCAAGTGAGGGATGGGGTTGCTATCCCATAGTCAAAACTCTGACCCACAATTTTTCCTGTCTGAAAGAAATGCAGAGATGGAAATGGAGAAGAGCCTGAGGAAAAGAAGGTCCAGCAGTGAGAAGGCCCAAAGTGAGAGCCAGATCAAGGGGAGGCCCCAAGACCTGACACCATTACTGAAGCTATGGGGCATTTACATATCATGACTGCCCTCCGAAAGACCCAACAAGCAGCTGAAAGAGTCAGATGCAGATATTTGCACCCAACCAATGGACAGAAGCTGCTGAACCCTGTGGTTGAATTAGGGAAAAGCTGGAGGAAGCTGAGAAGAAGGATGACCCTGTAGAAGGGCCAGCGGTCTCAATTAACCTGGATCCCTGAGATCTCTCAGACACTGGATCACCAACCAGGCAGCATAGACCAGCTGATATGAGGCCCCCAACACATATACAGCAGAGAGAGGACTCCTGGGTTTGGGTTCAGTCAGTCAGAGAAGATGCACCTAACCCTCAAGAGATTGGAGGCCTCAGGGAGTTTAGAGGTCTGGTGGGGTGGGTGGAGTGGGGACATCCTTGTGGAGATGGGGAGGGGAGGAAGGGGGCAGGGAGGAGGTATGGAATGAATGAATAAATAAATAAATGTAAAAATACTTCAGTTAAATAACCTTTTTGCAAAAGTATGCAAACGACAATAATGTGCTCTTAATAGTAATGGCAAATTCATCCCTAGAATGGAGACAGAGGGAAGAGGAGAAGAGGGAAGAACACTTGTCTATATACAATTGCAGATTGCTTCTAGCTAAGGTGAAACATCAGCTATCAGTAAGGCTTTATCAAGGCAAAACTCTTTATAAGTGCAATCAGAGAAAAATCGTTACAGGATATTTGAACCTATTCCTAATTGTGCTGTGACTCATCCCTTAGTACACACTTTCAACCCCAAACAATGAAAGTAAGGTTACTTATTAGAAGGAAACACCCAAGTTTGAAAGTGATTTCTAATTATGTGGCAGAAAAAGTGACAAATCAGAGAAAGATTTGACAGAGTAAGATATGCTTAACTCTCACAAGAAGAGAGAGGAAAGGGAAGCTACTTAAAGGAGAGACAGACAGTACAGGAAGAAGAGAGTACAGTGCAGGAATACAGGAGAGTTCATGGAGAGCAGTGCAGTAGAGTTGAGAGGAAATGAGAGAGAGAGAGAGAGAGAGAGAGAGAGAGAGAGAGAGACAGAGAGACAGAGAGACAGAGAGAGACAGAGAGACAGAGAGAGACAGAGAGAGAGACAGAGAGAGAGAGAGAGAGAGAGAGAGAGAGAGAGAGAGAGAGAGAGAGAGAGAGAGAGTTTTTTTTTAAACCAGGAGAGCTTTATAGAAACAGATTGAAGAGCGAACAGGTTAGACACAGGTGAAGAGAGAGAGCCAGAGAACAAGGAGGATCCAGAAGATTAGAACAGATTGCTAGAGTGGGTTTGAGGCCAAGCACTGCGATTCAAGAGGCAGAGAGAAAAGCCAGACTGACTAAGTCAGCTGCGAGAAGAGTCTGAACCAGAACGGCTGAGTTGAATGAGCCAGCCAGAGTTCAGAAAGAGCTAGAAATGGTGAGGTTATTTTGTAGTAAGTCTCAGAGGCTGAAAACATTCTAGGCCTAGATGAGACTGTACAAATGCTAGAAGCTTTCAGGACTAGGCGTAGGTTAGCAGACTGAGACAGTAAGCCTCAGAGACTACAATTACAACAGGAGAATAAAAGTTGCTTTTACAAAAAATATTACTCAAATCATAAAAGCCAGATTAAAAAATTCAGGTAGATAAATTGCCATTTAATACTAAATTCACATAACATGTTAATAGGCCTCCTTGTTTAAAATTATTTCTTGGGCTGGAGAAATGGCTTGGCTTTAATGGTTAGGCTCACAACCAAAAATACAAAGCTATTTTTCAAATTTATTAAGTCTGATCCTCTGGATCGCACCCAAAATATTAACCTTTAACATGTTTTATCCTCTTACATCACTATACTTAGAAATTTCTAAGCAAGCTGGAGTCATATTTATTCCTAACTAGTTCACGTTTATAATCCTAGCACTCTAGAGACTAACCTGGGCTACATAATGAGTTCCAAGACAGCCCTGTTTTAGAGAGTTGAGAGTTTGTTCCAAGAAAATATTCTCAGCAAAATAGTCTTCATAAATAGCACTATTTATTAATTTCTTTCTGATTTGTACAAGGCCCAAATCATCAGATAAAGGAAAACATGTCCTAACTGAATGAAAAGAAGGTAGCAGATGTGGTGAATGAAAGCTTCAAGAACAAAAGGGCAATTCTTAGGGGAGTGAGACTTGGAATAACTTCAGCTATAGAAAAGAAATCCAATTCCCGCTAAGAATAGTTTATGAAGAAAATAAAAGTGTTCAAACTCCAATGGGGAGGAGGCACTCAAAGAAGAGAAACTGTTAAAACCGGTCTGCCAGTAAGAGCTAGACTTTCAAGTATCATCAAGTACAGAGTCAGCCAGGGGCTCATCAGGAAGGACCCCTTTTCTTCTCGGAGGTTTCATAAAGTGGCTATTTCACAGTAATAGAAACTGTTCGTTCATTTCCTTGTAGTCACAAAAATACTGTGATCTTATATCCATCTCCATTACTCACTCATACACAGAAGGAAACAATTTTGTCAATAATTAAGAGAGATGAGGGGTTGGGGATTTAGCTCAGTGGTAGAGCGCTTGCCTAGCAAGCGCAAGGCCCTGGGTTCGGTCCCCAGCTCTGAAAAAAAGAAAAGAAAAAAAAAAGAGATGAATCTACACATGCTTTATTCAACAAGTATAATATTATTAACTAAATTTGGGAAATCATTCACTTTGCAGATGAGAATATTAAGGCCTTCAAGACAGGTAAAGGGCAGAAAAGTCCAGGGAGATAAGAATAAGCAGGTAGATGGGGGAGGGGTGTTAAGCCCAAGGAATGAGCATTTCAAAAGTCCTCAGAGCAAGGATATGCCAGCTCATAGTAGAAGGATGCTTCTGATCATTCTATAAACCACAGACTCAGAACTTAAAATGAGCTAATGATATGGCTCAGTGGGTGTCTTAGAGTTTTACTGCTATGAACAGACACCATGACCAAGGAAACTCTTATAAGGACAGCATTTAATTGGAGCTGGCTTATAGCTTCAGAGGTTCAGTCCAGTATCATCACAGTGGGAACATGACAGTGTCCAGGCAGGCATGGGGCTGGAGGACCTAAGAGTTCTACATCTTCATCTGAAGGCAGCTAGGAGAAGAGTGGCTCCCACGTGGTTAGGAGGAGGGTCTTAAAGTCCACACCCACAAAGACACACTTCCTCCAACAAAGCCACACCTACTCCAACAAGGCCACACCTCAAATAGTATCACTCCCTGGACCAAGCATATTCAAAATACCACAGTAGGTAAAAGCACTTGCCATGTAAGCTTCACAACCTGATTTCAATGTCCAGAACTTACATAAAGGTGCCAAGATGTCTGTCCAACTTTCTTTTGATTTTAAGAAAACCAAGGGCCAGTGAGATGATTCCATGGATAAAGGTGCTTGACACCAATCTTGATGACCTGAGTATGATCGCTGGGGCCCACATGATTGAAGGAGAGAACTGACTCCTCCCACTCCCCCAAGTGGACCTGTGACCTCCACATGTCCCAAAGTGTACACAGAGGGAGAGAGGGGGAGGAGAATAAATAAATAAATAAAATGTAAAACTTCCACTTCACAAGAGGGAACCCATGCCTGCTAATACAAGCCCAGTTTAAAAAAGAAACCTAGTAGGGAAATCTAGGCCCTGGCATGGGGGAAGAGACTTACTACTGTTGTTTAGTTAAATTGACATATATAATGTCAAAATGCCTTCTACACATTTGTATTTATACCCATAGACAAATAATATTCTCAGCTTTAATCAAAGAAGTCTCTCTACATAGTAAATGCTCATTAATATAGAGATGCACAATTGATCAGAGAAAAGTGATAATTTGGCTCTCCATAAACAGGATATTTATACCACCTCCTCTAAAGCTCAGGAAACACCACAGAAGAAAGATCAAAGAATTTAAGAGCCAAGGATAGGGAGAAGGACTGTGAAATGTCATCTTCTAGGCACAACACAGTCATTGCTGTACGATGAATTCACAGCGTCTGAAGTTAATCTAAACTGAGTATTCACAAGACGTGGCCCTGTCAACAATCAGTCATTAATAGAGGAGGACTCATGGAGCCCTACTTCAAGCTGCACCATTAAGTACTGATGAATCTTGGAAGAGAGTGATTGTCTTTAGCTGTTTACCCACTGGTGAGCCCACAAAGCTCCAATGAATACTTCTAAATCCATAGTCATACACATGGCCCCAGTTAAGCTCAATGGGACATAAAACAAAAGGCATAAATTTGGGAAAGGGATTTGTAGGAGAAATGTGAAGTTGACAGAAGTAGAGTAAAGATGAAAAAGTATAGGGGTGAAAAGGATCAGAATATATAAGGATTAGAATTTATTATATACATGTATAAAATGTCAAAGAACAAATTAAATAAAAAATAAAATTTTAAATAAAATAAAGTCAAGTGATCACCTATTCACAAGTTCCAACTTTGATATCCAGCACCTACATGGCAGCTCACAACTATCTAGTTTCAGTTCCTAGGATTTGGGTGCCCTCTTCTGGACTCCACTGGTACTTGCCCATATATAGATACATAAATAAATAATAAAATAAAGCTGTTAGTGTATATATCCAGTGTAGTACTGATAGAAGAATAAGCACATGGCTCAACAGAAGGAAATCTAAAAAAAACCCTTAGAAGTCAGGTGAATCTCAACAGAGGTCCCACGAGGGGCATGGAAAGTGAAGTATATTTTCTTTGACAAATGGTTCTGAGAAACTGGACATCCAAAGATAAAGTGCTTAACTCAGGATTTACCTCGTATTTTATGCAAAAATAAAGCCAAAATTAATTATGAATCTGAGTACAAGAGCCAAAATGATGAAACTTAGAAGAACACGGACAAAATGAACAAGGCCATGAGTTAGATAAAGATTTCTTAGATTTGATCCACAGAAGGAAAAGACTGATAAAACTACAACTCAACCAAATTCAAACTCATAGCCAAGAGTAGTAGCACATTCCTGTAATCCTTAGACCTTTTAAGTCCATGTTTTCATTACAGCTGAGTAAGAAACAGGCAGACAAAGAAAAAGGCAACCTGGAAAAAGTTTCTATCATCTGGAAATCTCTTTACTACTGTAAAATTTTTTTAATATGATTGTAGTCAGACTAAGTTTTAGAAATTTCAAATTGAGTTGACAAGTCTGCACCATTACTATAGCCACTGACATCATCCCTGGATGCTAATGGAACCCTTCCTTTAAAACTTTTTAAATCCTTATAAATGTTTCTTCCCTGATCATCATTTTTTTTCTTGATCATCAAACAGACTAGATTCTTCTTGTTTCTACTTCCTTCCTATAATATATTCCAGCCCAGGCATGCCAACCCACAATATCATTCTCTTACTGAATTTGTATTTTCTTGTGACTTCAATCTCAGTACTAACAGGAAGTAGATGTTGACATCACAGGGCTTGAAGGGTTATAAGCAGGGAAGAGACCTCATCACTACACCTGATAAAAATGAATCCTGTAACTCCCGGCAAGCAAACGAGATTAGAAACTACTATTGAAGCCTCTCAGGCAACAAGCAATGAGAAATGAACAGGTGCAGATATCAAGGAAGAACCAATAGGATTCGGCTCTAAAATAAGGCCTATGTTTTAACATTTACTTTAACAGCCCTTCATTCCCTCTGTATACACATTTACTGATCGTTCTGGCTAGCCAATGCTCGGTTCAGTTTCCTTGTCACATCATCTTAACTGGGAGAGTTTGGAGTCATATCCATATCCTTCATGGGATTCTACCCAAAGCCAAACATGCAGTAATCAGGCATTCACTAAATACTGATAGGGCATATACAACACTATCCCTAACCACCATCACTAAAGGTTATCTCAATATTCAGAAAATTCGATAAGCTCCTACAAATACTAAAACTTACACTGTGTTATGGTGTCCCTCAGCTTACATGCTTTAGAGTAATCATGAACTTAATGCTCAACAATAGGAAAATGGTTAAATGAACCATGGTCTTAATTAATAAAGGTCAAAGTGATAAAAATATAATGCCATAATGAAGTAGAAACTTCTAGTTCTTTTGGAAAGTTAGTTATGCCAAATGATGGTTTGCTGGGGTACGCAGGTGAAAGGATGTCTTGCTAAAGCAAACCCATGAAAGACTGTTTTCCTGAAGAAGACACAGGTGAAATAATGTTTGGACATAGTGGACATGTGAAAAGACTCTTGATGACGGAGTATAAATATGACCCCACAGACAGTGGGATATGAGCACTGAGCTTTGGTTTGCTCCATATCACTATTCTTCACTAAGACACTCATGTATTGGTTTGCCTTATACAGTATTGTTGAACTCAACTTGTAGTAACACTGCCATTAAGAGAAACTCAGCAAAGAACTGCTCATGTGTTTCCTGTGGAAGCTTGCTGCTTCTGCTGCCTCGACTCAGGTCCGTTGGTGAGCCTGGCGGTTTTTCAAAATTGAACTGCAGCTGCCTGGTGTCTGCCTGCCTAGAGGACTGGTCTTCAGCTGCTAAATCGTATTTAGTGTTTGCTATGGGACTGAACTGCTGCCCAAGAAGGTGGACCTCACCCCCAAAGAACTATTGCTGAACAGGTCCATTTCCCACAGATCCTAATAACTTTTCTCTTCCACTACCTTTGCAGGGTGGTAGGCTAGAGAGGAAGTTGAACCCTTATTAAAAGTAGGTTGCAAAAACTTTGTACCTACACCATAATTTCATGATGACCAGTGAAATAGGGCCCCGAGCAGCAGTTTTCTGGGAAGTGCTCATGCAAACTTGTGAGAGCCTTCTATACTCACCTATTCACAGCTCATCACTCAATGACACATCATTAGGCATGAAAGCAGCCAAGGCAGGAGAGTTTTACCATGAAAATTGGCAAATTACAGGTTTTTAGCATTTACCAGTATATTGCTATATATATAGTAAACAGTGATCAATGGCTGAGAAAAAATAATTATTTGAAAGCTTGTTTGAGATTGTCATTACAACCCACACATCAGGCTAATTCTATATAAACTCACTAATGAAGCAAACAATTCAAATTAGAAAGGCATTAAATATTAAGGCTCTCCTAATATGCAACAGGTGTTATTAGGAAGTAACTTGTTAAATAAATCTGATTCTAATCGAGCCTAGATGCACCTACGAGTTCACAGGAAATACATCACATGGAAAACTAAGCAACCAGCCAAAAACAGGAAACTAGAAGTCAACGAGATGAAAGGTTTTCTTATGAATGAACGAGTGCATGCATGGATAGATGAATGAATGAACCACTATGAAGGGATAAAAATGATCGAGGAAGGAACCCACCAATTAAGGGATCGATAATCAGAGCAAGAACAAATACACATGTAGTCATATGTTTGAGTCTCAATTTGAACAAGTCACTACAAAAAGACATACTTGGCAGAAATCAGGACACTGGCTGAATGTTAAATGTTATTTAGGAACTATTGCTAATTTCATTGAGCAGAAGGGGAGTAGAAGAGAACCAGAGGAAGGAAAGGAAGGACAAGAGAGGATGGTAGGGGAATATGAGCAACTTACAGTGAATGTACGTATGAAAATGTCAATGCAACGCATTAATTCATATATAACTAAATTTTTTTAAAGAATTCAACAACCAACAAAAATTTTAAAAATTAAATCTTTATGTAATACACACACATAAATTCACCGTCTCACAGGGAGTATATAATGTTTAGGATTTATAGCAAAATAATGTGTAGAAATGGTCACTAAATTTGAAATTGTCTGCACACAGTTTTTAAGTAAGTAAAAGTATCTAGGCAAAAGAAAGATAAATATCAGATGATATGGACACACATCTCTAGGGAAGGCCAGAAAAAGTGTTTTTTGAAGAAAATATGCATAATGGTCTCAAGATATAAAAGTGAAGTGGATTTCATGGGACATATAAACACTCACAATGCAACTACCAAATGTCAGAAGGAGACATTGCTGGGTTGAGGTGGCACATAGGACTTGGTGGGGCTGAGGCCGAGAAATGGGTTCACCTTTGATTGTACATCCAAGAGGCATTTGTCTACTGGTGGGATGAGTTTTATACATGCTTTCAAACAGGCAGTCACTCTTACTATTCCTACTTCATTCTCCAGAGATTATGGTCCTGTTTCTCCCATACACACCCTCGGAAAAGCATTCACCAGCCAGAATCTCCATAAAAATCAGAAAAGAGATGAAGAGAATGCACCCACCCAGCAGCTTAGACTGGCTTGTCATGCAAGGTTTGTACATCCCCAGGCTTTAACTCTACAGGCCCAAACCACAGGCACTGTGTTAATAGAAAGAAAGTCACAGTAGAATCTGTTAGAGAAGAAAAATCTTTTTAATGAAAACAGGCAGAACTAGAAAAGGAAAAAGAAGTCAAGGACAGATAGTGCACTGACCCACACTTTGCAGACTGCCTTTCATCTAGGTGTTCATGCACACCCAGGCTTAGAAACAACCTGGACTAGTCTCATACCTCTGAAAAGTTTCATCTAGGCCAGTGTCCAAATGTACTTCTCGTTGTTTACATGAATTTCAAGACTTCAAATCTCACGCCAAAGGAACACTATGCTGCAGCCAAGACTTTTTATCATCTCAAGTACTGAAAGCCTTAAAAAGACACATTAATGCTCTGTCAAAATAAATTTCGGTTGTGTTACTTCTAAGAGCAGACCCTCTATAACAAGCAAGATCAGGTCTAACGGCAAAGATTCAGATCTGGAACTAGAAGGGACGACTTAGTCCCACTGTTCTCAACCTGTGGGTTGCAACACCTTTGACAAACGTCTATCTCCAAAAATACTTACATTATGATTCATAACAGTAGCAAAATTCCAGTTATGTAGTAGCAATAAAAGTAATCTTATGGTTGGGATGTCACCACAACATGAGGAACTATATTAAAAGGGTGCAGCATTAGGAAGGTTGAACCTACTGCCTCCGATCTGCAAAGACATGTGACTGTACTAGCAGTCAGAAGCCTGAGTATGAATGAGGAGTTCTGGTCCAGCTGGCTGTATAGCAAAGTGGGGTGAATGCGTTAGAGTAATCACATCTTGGTGGCTGCTGCTCTGACCCCTCCCAGTAAAGGAAGCAGATATGCCTATAAAATATTTGATGAAGCAGATGAACTGGGAAGGCCAATGGAAGAGAAATATTGCCCCCTTTGCACCTGTAAAATGGGGGTCCTAGCATTAGACCATATAGCTGAAAGTCTGGCTTTAATTGCAAGGAGCTCAATGACCTTGCACAAACTAACTCGCACCTGTTTCTTTACCAGTAAATGAGGGCAAACAGTACCTACTTTTCAGGGTTACTGTGACTACTGGAGATAACGCACACAAAATGCTTTAAATGTGTCCTTTGCACAAAATGAGACTCTTGTCACTCATAACTATTATATCTGGTGGTAGGCAGTAGTGAAATGAAAACCCTGTAAGTACAAACAGGGAAACCTGACTTAAGGTAGTATTGCCACTTTCATTTACATAGAGCATATATTAGAGAAATGGTCTGAGATCAATATTTCATACACAAGAGAAAAAAAAAAATAAAACTGAAATGTGACATTAAATAATGATCCTATTGATGTCTTCCAAACAGACTAAATGGATTTTCATCTTTTAATTTGTAAGTCCCTGACAGATTATTAGCTAAGCTGTTAGAGCCTTTAATGAGTATGTGCCACCTCACTATGTAAACTTCCATAATAAGACAATCCAAACAAAAAATTCAATGAGGTTAAGAATTCATGATAAATAAAACTAAAATAACTGTATTTCTTCTAACATTATCTATCAAGTAGGCTTTTGAAAATCAATCATCCTTTGAAAAATCAATTTAGAATAAAATTTAAAAAGAACAACGTTCCTAAGACTAAATTTAACAAGTATAAGATCTGTATGCTTTGTGCCCCATATATATACAGCCACCAGGACCAGATAAGATTGATGAAGCTAAGAAGTGCATGCTGACAAGAGCCAGATCATGTCAAATACAGACGTGAATGCTAGCAGCAAACCATTGAACTGAGAACTGGAACCCTGTTGGAAGAATTAGAGAAAGTATTGAAGGAGCTGAAGTGGCTTGTAACCCCATAATAACAACAATGCCAACCAACCAGAGGTTCCAGGGACTAAACCACTACCCAAAGACTATACATGGACTGATCCTGTGCTCCAACTGCATATGTAAAAGAGGATGGCCTTGTTGGGCACCAATAGGAAGAGAAGACCTTGGTCCCGTCAAGGCTTAATACCCTAGTGTAGGGGAATGTCAGGACTGGGAAACGGGAAGTGGGGGTTGAATGGGTGGGAGAACACACTCACAGAAGAAGGGAGAGGGGCTATGCGACAGAGGTTATGAATGGGAAACCAGGGGAAATGGGATAACATTTGAAATGTAAATTAAAAAAACCACCAATAAAAAATCCAAAAGCTTTATGTGGTATAAGACACAATTGAATCCAATTTAAAGACACAATGAATGAAAAGTCATTGTGTGTTTGGGGAGTAGAAGACAATATTATTAAGAGAATAACATGAATCAAACTTAACCTAAATATTGATGTAATCCCTACTGAAACACCAATCAAATTTTTTTCTGGAAGGAACTGACAAACTACTTCTAAATTTTATATGGAAACACTAGAGAATCCAAATAATGAAAAAAAAATGTTAAAAAAGAAGAAAGTAGACTTCCAGTTTCTAGCTGGCACCCAAACCTCGCTGATCCCAGCCCACTGCTCCCTGCTCCCAAACCCTGTGGGAGAGAGAGCTGATTGCCCAGACATGTGAGCAATTCTGAGACTGCAGAGGAGGAGAGACCACCACTTCTGCCCACCTTTGCCCACATACTTGGCCCAAGAGGAAACTGTATAGGGCCTCTGGGAACAGGAAAACAGTTCTACAGCACTCCTGACACATAGGCCTATAGGACAGTCTAGCCACTGTCAGAAATAGCAGAACAAAGTAACACCAGAAACAACGTGATGGTGAGAGGCAAGTGCAGTGGAACCAGAGTAACAGAAAACAAGACTACATTGGCATCATCGAGCCCACCCTCCCACAAAGCAAACACTGAATATGCAAACACACCAGAAAAAGGATCTAGTTTCAAAATCAAGGATTTGATCAAGATGGATGGAGGACTAAGGAAGACATGGAGAACTTTGAGAAATGCAGTGAATACACAAGTAAAAATAAGTAGCCTCTTAGAAGAAACACAAAACTCTGAAAGAATTACAGAAAAACACACAATCAAACAGGTAGAAGGAATTGAAAAAATGGAAGAGAAACAATAAAGAAAGCACAATGGGACACAACCTTGGACATAGAAACAAAAGGAAGACACAAGGAGCCATGATACACGAACACCAATGAATACAAGACAGAAGATAGAATCCAGAGCAGAAGATCATAGAAATCATCAATAACTGTCAAAGATAATGTAAAAATGGGAAGAGTTGCTGGCCCAAACATACAGAAATCCAGGATCATCGAGAAGATCAAACCTAAGAATAATAGGTTTAGAAGAGAGTGAAGACTCCTAAATCAAAGGACCAGTAAATATCTTCAACAAAATCATAGAAGAAAACTTCCCTAACCTAAAGAAAGAGATGCCCATAAACATACAAGAAGCCTACAGAACTCCAAATAGATTGGACCAGAAAAGAAACTCCTCCCGTCACATAATAGTCAAAACACCAAATGCACAAAATGAGGAAAGAATATTAAAAGCAGTAAGGGAAAAAGGTCAAGTAACATAAAAAGGCAGACCTATCAGAATCACACCAGACTTCTCACCAGAGACTAAGAAAGCCAGAAGATCCTGGACAGATGTCATACAGACCCTAAAAGAACACAAATGACAGCCCAGGTTACTGTATCCAGCAAAACTCTTAATTAACATAGATGGAGAAACCAAGATGTTCCATGACAAAACCAAATTTACACAATATCTTTCCACAAATACAGTCCTATAAAGGATAATAAATGGTAAAGCCCAACACAAGGGGACAAGCTACACCCTAGAAAAAGCAAGAAACTAATCATTTTGCAACAAAACAAAGAGAAGACAAGCACACAAACATAATCTCACCCCCAAATACGAAGATAACAGGAAGCAACAGTCACTATTCCTTAGTATCTCTCAACATCAATACACTCAATTCCCCAATAAAAAAGATAAAGATTAACAAACTGGATATGCAATGAGGACCCAGCATTTTGCTGCCTACAGGAAACACACCTCAGAGACAAAGACAGACACTACCTCAGAGTAAAATGTTGGAAAATAACTTTCCAAGCAAATCGTCTGAAGAAACAAGCTGGAATAGGCATTCTAAAATCGAATAAAATCGATTTTAAACCAAAAGTCATCAAAAAAGATAAGGAAGGACACTTCATACTCAACAAAGGAAAAATCCACCAAGATGAACTCTCAATCTTAAATATCTATGCTCCAAATACAAGGGCACCTACATACATAAAAGAAACCTTACTAAAGCTCAAAACACACATTGCACCTCACTCAATAATAGTAGGAGATTTCAACACCTCACTGTCATCAATGGACAGATCATAGAAACAGAAATTAAACAGAGACATAGACAGACTAACAGAAGTCATGAACTAAATGGACTTAACAGATATTTATAGAACATTCTATCCTAAAACAAAAGGATATACCTTCTTCTCACCACCTCATGGTACTTTCTCCAAAATTGACCATATAATTGGTCATAAAACAGGCCTCAACAGATACAGAAAGATAGAAATAATCCCATGCGTCCTATCAGCTAAAGCTGGACTTCAATAACAATAAGGAAAGAATGCCCACATATACATGAATGTTGAACAATGCTCTACTCACTGATAACCTGGTCAAGGAAGAAATAAAGAAAGAAATTAAAAACTTCTTAGAATTTAATGAAAATGAAGGTACAACATACCCAAACTTATGGGACACAATGAAAGCTGTGCTAAGAGGAAAACTCATAGCGCTGAGTGCCTGCAGAAAGAAACAGGAAAGAGCATATGTCAGCAGCTTGACAGCACACCTAAAAGCTCTA
>NC_046172.1:21102047-21172713 GCF_011064425.1 Rattus rattus
GGAAGAGCTTGAAGGGGCTCGAGACCCCATATGTACAACAATGCCAAGCAACCAGAGCTTCCAGGGACTAAGCCACTACCTAAAGACTATACATGGACTGACCCTGGACTCCGACCTCATAGGTAGCAATGAATATCCTAGTAAGAGCACCAGTGGAAGGGGAAGCCCTGGGTCCTGCTAAGACTGAACCCCCAGTGAATGTGATTGTTGGGGAAGAATGGTAATGGGGGGAGGATGGGGAGTGGAAGCCCATATAGAAGGGGAGGGTTAGCGTTCAGGTGGATGTTGTCCGGGAAACCGCGAAGGAATAACAATCGATATGTAAATAAAAAATACTCAAGTTAATAAAAAAAGTAAAGGCAATAGACAAAACAAGAAAAAAAAGAAATGAAAATAGGATTATAGACATTAATAATAAGAGAGGTGTACAAGTTTCTATTGAGTTAAAGAAAATGAAATTAAATAATTCTTTCCCATAACCTAAAGGAAGATGATGCTATAAAATAACCTTTATGTTATATGATCTTTATTCTGTGGGTTTCTTTGCGTTTGTTTTTATTAATAGAGACTACTTATATAGAAGAAATATTTAAATTTTGTACATATGCTAGAGTGTATGAGTATCTGCTAAACTAACATAACTAAATTTTCATCCTTTCAAAATGATGGTTTTAATAATTAATAGTTAATAATCCTACAAAAATCAGAAAAATAAAATTTGAGTAGTAACATAGAAAATGATAAAGGAAAACATGGCTGAAGTGATGGCTCAGTCATTAAGAGCATTAACTGTTCTTCCACCGGATCTGGGTTTGATTCCCAGCCCTCACAAGATGGCTTACAACTATCTGTAACTCTAGTTCCAGGTGACCTTCCAGAGTCATATGGATCAGATTTGATAGAGGGAGACCACCTGAAGAACTAAATTAAAGAGAATGCAACATAAAGATATCTCGATTCTAAACTTTTGTCTTGAGAATTATATTTTGCAGAATGTACCTGCTTGTATTACTGATCTCAAGGACTTCAGCTGGGTCCAGTGGAGACAGGCACATCAGGCTACAACATTGCTTCTTTTTCCCTAACTCCTACCCCCCAAGGATATCTCAATGCTCACGTACAGCTCACGTACAGTACGGAAGAGTCATCGCTCCAATTTCCTGGACTTTTGGGGGCTAAAAGGGGTTATTCTAAGGTTGTTTTATGAAGAATTTGGAATTTGTCATAATTTAACAGGGAGGAATTAGCTAGATTAATTTTAGAGCCACAATCTCATTTGGTAACTAAGCTAACATCATCTTCTGTATTTTGGTATAGAACTTGCTAAATAATTTTAAAAGTGCAGGGTTTAGAGCCAGTCCTTCTATTGATGCCATTACAAACTTCTGAGTTGATTACACATGTGAATTAAGGGCCAAATAACAAATTTATGGCTCTGAGTTTGTTAGAGTGCTTTCAAGAAAATATATTAAGATAGTTAATGAACAACAGGCCAGATTACCTTATATAGATAAATAGTTTTCAAAAAAGTCAGAAATCCACAAAATATGAAATTTAAAGTTATTTTTCTTTTGTTGAGACATATGTGCTCCTAACAGTTCCCCTTCGGCAGATTTCATGAAGAAATTGAGCATCTCTACTTCCAGGTAAGGCAATACTTGGTGGTTAGGCAGTCACTGGGCGGGAACTGCCTATTTCACCTACAGACTAATACTGTCCACAAAGGGACAAATTATGCAGAATAGTTGACTGATAATCTTTACCAGGACAGGATAATCAAACCTTCAAATTTATACATTTCAAGAGTTTGTCAGTTGACTCTAGGCCAGAAGGTTGAAGACTCATGCTCACATGTTGCTAACAGAGGACTGTGCTAGTAGAGATTTGTCTATACAACCTCTCAGTTCTGGAAGCCATGTTAGGCTTCCTATTTTTAGAGATATTTGGTCATTCTCAGATTTCTGACGAGGTTGAAGACTGACTATAGTCTCATAGGCTATCAGGCTGTTTAATTTTGAAAATACATATTTTATTGGATAGCTGTCAGATAGTATACAAGCTAGCTAAGATATAACATAGATTTTAACCCTTTCTTAAGCTGGAATGGATATCTAAATGTTGTGTTGAACTGTTTAAAATGTTGAATTCGGTGTTAGGTATGTTTTATGCTTTCAATTACAAAATGGTAAGAGTTGTGCCCGGCTTATATTTGAGAGAAAAGTTTTTTTTTTAATTAGGCAGAAAAGGTAAAATGTAGGATGATGTAATTATGTAGGTAAAGGCAGGTATAAGAGAGAATGAGGCCTGTAATTGGACAAGAAGGAAGGATGGGCAGGAGAAAAGTTTTATAAAGGAGGATACTGGAGAGGGAGAAGCAGCTGAGAAAACATGGAGGTGGATGTTAATATTCCTTTCTGCATATTTACAGGTTGTTATGAATATTCTTAAAGGATGTATGTGTACAGGGCTTTGGTATGTCTTGGAGGGCAGTTATATAATCATAAATTGGATCAGAGGTTATTGTGTTGTGTGTTCTTTCATGTGGCAATTTAATTGAACTCAAGACAGTGCATGGTGGCATGGCACTGTACTGCCAAGGAACTGGGATGTGTATGTTTGACATGGTGGCAACCTGCCTTGGGAACTAGATGGGTAGAGAGGGGCTCAAAGAGTAGCCATTGGCAGTATGATATGGGATAGAGCAAAGCAGGTGAGATGCTTTGCTGACTGAGTTGAAAATATCAAACAGATGTAATGGTGCACTATGGTGCTGGAACTAGTGTGGGATAAAAGAACCATTTTTATAATTTTACAGCAACACATTGTCACCACATCATGCACACAGTGTACAGACACACATGTAGGAAAATAAACATTCACACAAAATAATTAAATAAAAGAGACAAGCAGTACAAATAAGTTTTTATAAGTAAAATAATGGAAAATTAATAAACTGCAAAATTTAATGGACAAATATAAACGTTCCTCACATTCTATATACTAAACAAATGTTTGAAAAAATGAAGAAAATACTTTAAAATAAAAGGGTTTAAAGTGAAAGCCAAAAGAATGTTTATTTGCCAAACAGGCATGTTAATGAATGAAAGCAAATTTAAGAAAAATATATTGAAATAGAAAATATACTAAAATCATGAATAAAAAAATTACTGAAGGGTTTGTGTATCAGTTAAATGTGCTTTACTAGATGGTAACTGCATCAAAATTCTCAGGATTTCTATATGGTTCAAATATTCATTAACAAATAAAGAGAATCTTTTAAAACTGAACATCCTATCCAGACAAGAAACATTACATTGTGTATAACACAGTTTGGTGGATAATATGCAAATGATGCATAGCATGCTTTTCCATTTTTCAGTTCCCTGATTATAATAAAAGACAGACTTGGTGCCTGGAGATGAAATCTAGTCTCCAGAAACACTGACACATCTGAGAGCAGAGGTAAGACCAACTCTTTTGTTCCAAGCAACCTGCCTGGTGGCCTCAGAACAGAAAATCCCAGGAGAAGACTGAGAGAGGATCCTTCCTGTTTCTGCCTGCACCCAGAGCTAACCCAGTCCTATAGCTCTCTGCACCTAAATACATTGGGGAAGAGAGCTGGACTCTCAGAAGTGCAGACAATGCTGAAAGCTCAGGGGAGACCACCACTTCTCACATTCATGGTACAAGAAGAACCCACCTGGAGCAATCTGGACACAGGAACACAGGAGCAGTCAGGAGCAGGAACATTTCAATTTTTACCTGTGCCCAGAGCTCTCCCCTTCCAACACCTCTCTGTACCCAAATCCCACTGAGAGAAAGCTGCTCTCCAGGAGTGCTGACACACAGGATTATAGGATGGTCAAACCACTATCTGAGATAGCAAGACCAGCTAACACCAGAGATAAGCAGATAGTGAGAGGCAAGTGTGGGAATGTAAACAAAAGAAAGCAAGACTAGTTGGCATCATTAGAGCCCATTTCTCCCACCGAAGCAAACACTGGATGTCCTAACACATTGGAAAAGCAAGATTAGGATTTAAAATCACATCTCATGATGATGATGTAGGACTTTAGGAAAGGCATAAATTACTCTCTTAAAGAAATACAGGACAACACAGGTAAACACGTAGAAGCCCTTAAAGAGGAAACAAAAATTCCTTGAAGAATTACCGGAAAACTCAACCAAACAGTTTAAGCAATTGAACAAAACCAACCAGGATCTAAAAATGGAAATAGAAACAAAAAAGAAATCACAAAGAGAGACAACCCTGGAGATGGAAAACCTAGGAAAGAGATCAGGAGTCAAAAAAACAAGCATTCCTAATGGAATGCAAGTGATAGAAGAGAGAATCTCAGGGGTAGAGGATATCATAGAAAACACTGACACAACCATCAAACATAATGTAAAACACAAAATCTTCCTAAGCCAAAACATCCAGGAAATCCAGGACACAATGAGAAGAGCAAACCTAAGGATAATAGGTATAGGTCAGTAAATATCTAAAATAAAATTATAGAAGAAAACTTCCCTAACCTAAAGGAAGGGATGCCCATAATCATGCAAGAAGCCTACAGAACTCCAAATAGATTGGAACAGAATAATAACAGTCAAAACACCAAATGCACAAAGCAAAGAATATTAAAAGCAATAAGGGGAGAAAGTCAACTAAGATATAAAGGCAGATGTTTCAGAATGATGATGACGGGGACATTAAGAAGGACATAAATAACTTGCTTAAAGAAATACAGAACAGCACAAGTAAACAAGTAGAAGCCCTTAAAGAGAAAAAAATCCCTTAAAGAATTGCAGGAAAACTCAATAAAACAATTGAAGGAATTGACACCAGACTTCTAACCAGAGAATATGAAAGCCAGAAGATCCTGGACAGGTATAATACAGACCCTAAGAGAACACAAAGCCAGCCCAGATTACTATATCCAGCAAAACTCTCAATTACCATAGATGGAGAAACCAAGATATTGTATGAAAAAATATTTACACAATATCTTTCCACAAATCCAGCCCTACAGAGGATAATAGATGGAAAACTCCAACACAAGAAGGGAAAATGCACCCTAGAAAAAACAAAGAATGTAATCTTGCACCAATCCAAAGAAGAGAGCCACACAAACTTAATTCTAACTCTAACAAGAAAAATAACAGGAAACAACAATCACTATTTCTTAATATCTCTTAACATCAATGGACTCAATTACCCAGTAAAAAGACTGACAGACTGGATATATAGACATTAGCCAGCATTTTGCTCCATAGTGGAAACTCACCTCAGTGACAAAGACAGACACTACCTCAAAGGAAATGGCTGGAAAAAAATTTCCAAGCAAATGTTCCCAAGAAACAAGATGGAGTAGCTATTCTAATGTCAAATAAAATTGACTTTCAACCAAAAGTTATCAAAAAAGATAAGGAAGGACACTTCATATTCGTCAAAGGAAAAATCCACCAAGATGAACTCTCAATTCTGAATACCTATGCTCTAAATGCAAGAGTACCTACACTCAAAAAAGAAACCTTACTAAAACACAAAACACACACTGCACATCACACAAAAATAGTGGGAGACTTCAACACCCTACTCTCAGCAATGCACAGATCATGGAAGAGACACCGAACAGAGACAAAGAGAAACTAACCAAATGGAGTTATGGAGCAAATGTATTTAACAGACACCTATAGAACATTTCAACCTAAAACAAAAGAATATACCTTTTTCTCAGCACCACATGGTACCTTCTCCAAAACTGACCATACAATCGGTCACAAAACAGGGCTCAACAGATACAAGAAGACTGAAATAATCCCAGGCATCCTATTAGATCACCCCAAACTAAGGCTGGTCTTCAATAACAACAAAAACAACAGAAAGCCTTAATACACATATAAGCTGAACAGCGCTCAACTCAATGACAACTTGGTCAAGACAGAAATGAAGAAAGAAATTTAAAGACTTTTTAGAATTTCCTGAAAATGAAGGCACAACATACCCAAATATAGGATTCAATGAAAGCAGTGCTAAGAGGAAAACTCATAGCTCTGAATACCTTCAAAAAGAAACAGGAGAGAGCATACACTAGCAGCTTGACAGCACACCTGAAAGCTCTAGAACAAAAGGAAGCAAATGCACCCAGGAGGAGTAGAAGGAAGGAAATAACCGAACTCAGGGTTGAAATCAACCAAGTAAAAGAAAAAGAAGTATAGAAAGAATCAACAAAACCAGAAGCTGGTTCTTTGAGAAAATCAACAAGATAGATAAACCCTTAGCCAGACTAACCAGAGGGCACAGAGAGTGTATCCAAATTAACAAAATCAGAAATGAAAATGGAGAGATAACAACAGAATCTTAGGAAATTTTAAAAAATCATCAGATCCTACCACAAAAGCCTATATACAACAAAACTAAAAAATCTGGACAAAATGAACAATTTTCTAGACTGGTACCAAATTAATTCAGGATCAAATAATCCATCTAAAGAGTCCCACAACTCCTAAAGCAATAGAAGCAGTTACGACAATAAAATTTTAAAAAAAGCCCAGTACCAGATGGGTTTAATGGTGAATACTATCAGACCTTCATAACAGACCTAATTCTGATACTGTCCAAATTATTCCACAAAAAAGAAATGGAAGAAGCACTACCCAATCCTTTTTATGAAGCCACAATTATGCTTATACCTAAACCAAACAAAGCCCCAACAAAGAAAGAATACTTCAGATCAATTTCCCTTATGCATATCAATGGCAAAATACTCAATAAAATTTTGCAAGCCAAATCTAAGAACACATGAAAACAATCATCTATCATGATCAAGTAGGATTCATCCCAGGGATGCAGGGATAGTTCAATATATGGAAATCCATCAACATAATCCACTAAATCAACAAATGAAATAAAAAAAAAAAACGAACATGATCATCTCATTAGATGCTGAGAAAGGACTTGAGAAAATTCAACACCCCTTCATGTTAAAAGTCTTGGAAAGATCAGGAATTCAAGGTCCATTCCTAAACATAGTAAAAGCAATATACAGCAAACCAATAGCCAACATAAAACTAAATGGAGAGAAACTTGAAGCAATCCCACTAAAATCAGGGACTACAACAAGGCTGCCCACTCTCTCCCTACTTATTCAATATAATACTCAAAGTCATAGTCAGAGAAATCAGACAACAAAAGGAGGTTAAAGGGATACAAATTGGAAAGGAAGAAGTCAGAATATAACTATTTGCAGATGATATGATAGTATACTTAAGTGACTCCAATAGTTCCACCAGAGAGCTACTCAGCCTGAAAAACAACTTCAGCAATGTGACCGGGTATAAAATTAACTCAAACAAATCAGTAGACTTCCTCTACTCAAAGGATAAACAGATTGAGACAAAAATTAGAGAAATAACACCCTTCACAATAATCACCAATAATATAAAATACCTTGGTGTGATTCTAACCAAGCAAATGATTGTTCTGTATGACAAGAACTATGAGCTCTGAAGAAAGAAATTGAAGGTCTCAGAAGGTAGAAAGATCTCCCATGCTCATGAATTGGAAGGGTTAATATTGTAAAAATGGCCAGCTATCTTGCCAAATGTAATCTACAGATACAATGCAATCCCTGTCAGAATTCCAACTCAATTCTTCATAGAGTTAGAAAGAGCAATTTTCAAATTCATCTGGAATAACAAAAAACCCAGGATAGTGAAAATTATCCTCAACAATAAAAGAATTTCTGGGGGAATCACCATCCCTGACCTCAAGCTGCATTTCAGAGCAATAGTGATAAAAACTGTATGGTATTGGTACAGAGACAGGCAAGTACATCAATGGAATAGAATTGAATACCCAGAAATGAACCCACAATCTTATAGTCACTTGGTCTTTGACAAAGGAGCTAAAACCATCCAGTGTAAAAAGGATCACATTTTTACCAAATGATGCTGGGTCAACTGGAGGTCAGCATGTAGGAGAATGCAAATTTATCCATTCTTATCACCATGTACAAAGTTTAAGTCCAAGTGGATCAAGGACCTCCACATCAAACCAGATACACTCAAACTAATAGAAGAAAAAGTGGGGAAGAGTCTTGAACACATGGGCACTGGGGAAAATTTCCTGAACAAAACACCAATGGCTTATGCTCTAAGATCAAGAATCAACAAATGGGACCTCATCAAACTGCAAAGCTTTTGTAAAGCAAAAGAAACTGTCATTAGGACAAAATGGCAAACAACAGATTGGGAAAAGATCTTTACCAATCCTACATCTGTTAAAGGGCTAATATCCAAAATATACAAAGAACGCAAGAAGTTAGACTCCAGAGTGCCAAATAACCCTATTTAAAAATGGGGTACAGAGCTAAACAAAGAACTCTCAGCTAAGGAACATCAAATGAGTGAGAGCACCTAAAGAAATGCTCAACATCCTTAGTCATAAGGGAAATGCAAATGAAAACAACCCTGAGATTCTACCTCACACCAGTGAGAATGGCTAAGATCATAAACTCAAGTGACAGCAGTTTCTGGTGAGGATGTGGAGAAAGAGGAATACTCCTCCATTGTTGGTGGGATTGCAAACTGGTACAACCACTCTGGAAATCAGTCTGAAGGTTCCTCAGAAAGTTGGACATTGCACTACCTGAGGACCCAGCCATACCTCTCCTGGGCATATACCCAAAAGATGCTCCAACATACAACAAAGTCGCATGCTCCACTATGTTCACTGAATCCTTATTTATAACAGTCAGAAACTGGAAACAGCACAGATGCCCTTCAACAGAGGAATGGATACAGAAAATGTGGTACATCTACACAATGGTGTACTACTCTGCAATTAAAAACAGTGACTTCCTGAAATTCTTAGGCCAATGGACAGAACTAAAAGATATCACCAAGTGAGGTAACCCAATCATTCACACACACACACACACACACACACACACACACACACACTCACACACACACACACACAGAGAGAGAGAGAGAGAGAGAGAGAGAGAGCATGGTATGTACTCACTGATAAATGGGTATTAGCCCAAAAATTCGGATAACCCAAGATACAATCTACAGACCACAAGAAGCTCAAAGACAACCAAAATGCAGATTCTTCCGTACTTCTTAGAAAGGGGAACAAAAATATTCACAGGAGAAGATATGGAGTCAAAGTCTTGAGCAGAGACTGAAGGAATGGCCATTCAGAGCCTGCCTCACCTGGGGATCCAGCCCAGCTACAAATGTAGACAATATGGCTGATGCCAAGAAGTGCATGCTGACAGGAGCCTGCTATTGCTGTCTCCTGAGAGGCTCTGCCAGACCATGACATATACAAAGGTGAATGCTTGTAGCCAGCCATTGAACTGTGAATGTGGTTCCTTTTGGAAGAGTTAGAGAATGGATTGAAGGAGCTGAAAGAGTTTGCAACCCCATAAGAACAACAATGCCAACCAACCACAGTTCCCAGGGACTAAACCACTACCCAAATAGTACACATGGACAGACCCATGTCTCCAACTACATATGTAGCAGAGAATGGCTTTGTTAGGCACCAATGCATGGATAATCCTTGGTCCTCCCAAGGCTAATCCTGCATTGTAGAGGACTGTCAGGGCAGGTAGGCATGAATGGCTGGGTGGTTGGATGGGGGGACACCCTCATAGAAGAAGAGGGAAGGGGGATGTGATAAGGGGGTTTATGGACGAGAAACAGGAAAGAGGATAACATTTGAAATGTAAATAAAAAGTATCTAACAAGAAAAACTTTAGTATAACCTGGCACTTGGGTTTATTTTCTTTGATTTTCAGCATATAGCATCTATATACAATTGTAAACACTTTAACATAGAAATTAAAGGTTTAGAAAATTCCAAACAGAGTAGTATATTGTGTGGACATTAGAATGCAGCAATAGATTGAAAAGGCTTCTCATTAAGAATTTTTAATTATTTCCTTTATTTCTATAGATTATAACCACAGCATCCTCATTTCCTTTTTCTCCTTCCAAAATCTCCCCAATACCCATTAATTTCTCTTTTTCAAATTCATGGCGGCTTTTTTTTTACTTTTTTTTATTGTTTAAGCAGTCATTTTGGTGAGATGTTATAAATATAGCTTCTGATGTTACTTAGAATCACAAACTCACAGCAAGTTCTCTTCTCTGATATATTTAAGCATTTTATAATAAAACTTTTATCTTGCATAAAAATTAGAGCTTTGGATAGAGGAATAATGAATTTTGTTAGGAGATTGAATATACATAGCATCATACTTTTAAAGATACATTATGGAGAAGATATGAAAGCCAATAAATTCCATGTGTATACATAACAATATTCTTATTATCTTTAAAACAATGCTTGTACTCTAGTTATCTCTAGTTATTTATCTTTTCTCACTTCCTCATACTACCATTCTGTGTATCTGGAAAAAGGAGCAAGGAAAGTTTTTGGTTTTTGTTTTTGTTTTCTTTTTATCAGTTGAATTAAATGCCACAAAGTTCTTCCCCAACTTGTCAGCAATATCTTATTCAAAGGCTAATTAATAGGTAGCCTTTATATGAGAATTTTGTGCAAGTCTGATTGCTTCACTAAATTCCCATTCCTTTTAACACACCCTTACAGGGACATAATACTTATCTAAATGCCATGTTGACAGTAAGATGGTTAAATAAATGAGGCAATGCCACTGAGTGGAATATGCAATCTAATAGTTATAAAGCCGTGTTATAGAAACATAGAATCATGTTTCTAGATAATGGGGATCAAAGACAATTTTAGTGAAACTCTATGAACACCATCAGAATGGAATATATAGTACCTACTAAAGGAGAATAAAGAGCTATTACAATTTTGTAATAATATCAGATATATTTTTTCTTTTCCAAAATTGTGGAATATTACCTTTATAATCAAATGGTTTCACTTTATAAATTCAATCTAGTTTTATTATAAAATAAGGATAATTTAAACCACAAAGAAAAAGATCATCAGAACTGAAAAGTTAAAAAATATTCAAGAAATGTCTGGGGACAAAAGCACTGTGGACGATCTCTGCTCTCTCTTTCTTGCTCAGAGATGTTTCTTTCTGCCATGAGCCTCAGGCCTCAGGTAATGCAGAGGCTCAGAATTGTGAAAAATACTGAGAATGAGTGAATGCAAGTGCTCACCCCTAAATGGGACATCAATATAACCTCCCACCCAAGATTCACAGAACATCATGGAAGAGTGGGCGGAAAGAATGTAAGAGCCAGAGGGTGGGGTGGAGTTCTATGAAACACTTTCCATGGGACAGGCCATGTGGCCGTTACTGTCCTGAACTCATAAGACCGGCACAAGATCAATTCAGTCAAAATTCCTCAAAGGACAGTAAAGATGCTCCTGGGGCCATACCTTTTGCTGAGTGATATTAGCAGTTGCTGTTGCTGAGGAAAGAGTAATCATTTTAGCAGGGCAGTGGGGGAACGTGGCCATTAGCTGGCTATCCATTCTCCAGTGAATGACCCTACACCCACATACATATGGAAAGCACTATTTGTATAATAAAAATAAAAGAAGACATGAAGTGAGGAGGAGATGTTTTGGTTATAGGGTCCCAGGGGAACTGGAGATGGGGAAAGTGATGGGGCAAATATAGATAAAAATACAGTACACATGTAAAAGTAAATATAATAAATAATGTTTTAAATAGGAACAAATTACAAACTCACCAAAAAATCAAGAAATGAAAAAAGAGAGAGAATACATATAACATTAAAAGGGATATTTGCTAAAAATGGCACGTTTCATGGTTAAAAGGGGATGGAGATTAAGCCAAGGAACAAATCAAATACTAATGCCCAGAAGAAAAGCAACACTTGAGAGTTAAGCACTTCAGATTTTTATTAGCTCTTAGTAAATAAAGTAAGATTAAAGGAAAGCAACAGAGATAGCCAAGAGATCTTCACTCTTCACCCTGCTCTTAGTTTTGGCGGTGAACACGAAAGAACTAAATGAATACCATATGCTCTATTATTTTACCTGGCCAGCAGGATGTAGATTTTTGAAGCAAAAGGAAATAAAGAGCACTTTCCAGAGCATTCAGGTGCACAGTTCAGTTTGTGGAGTGGATTTTTTTGCTTTCACTGGAACTGGCCACTTGTTGCAGCCAAGAGCAGTCAGCACAGGGCTGAATCATGCTCAGCTTGGTTTCTCAGGGGACTTAAGAATTTTTCTTATGGCTGCCACTAGCCCTAACTTGACCTTTTCCACACTTTAAAGCATGCTATGCATACCCCTACACACTCAGCAAAACTTCCATTTTGCCTCAGACATTAATACCACATGGAGAAGGAAACTGAGGCAGAGCAGTACACATGTTTCTGAAATGTGCAATAAGTAGGGATTCAGAACAGAATTTTCTATGTCACGTATCTGAAAAGTGATTGGGTTTAGTAACTGTTTTTTGTTTTGTTTTGTTTTGTTTTTGAAAATGCTGATGTAGCCATTGCCGCTACTTTAAAACATAGGTGAAATACAAGATAAAGTAAGCTCCCAGTCAAAAAAAATTGCAATGTTAGGTCTATAAGCTTTCCCTGTAATACTTCTCTGATTTCAAAGTGTAGATTAGAAGCATTATAATAATGGAGGAACTGACACCTGTCCTACCTGCACTGGGTTCTGAAATGAGCCTTTTATCTGTTTCTAGTCCTTGGTATAGCCTCCTTATGGCTTCCTGTATGTTTTCTTTATTAGGAGAAATTCAAGGCAGATCATGTGACTCAATTTCAAAGCCTAATCTCTTCACTTTATTCAATTAACATGAAGTCTTAACAGAGTCTAGAGGAGAAGCAACACATCATCAACACTCAACTCAGGTTAAGAGTCACATGTAATATTCTCCTTCTTGATGACATCAAAATCAAACTCTTGGATCAATCCTCATCATGATGGATGAATTTCTCACTTATATTGCTGAAATAGGGAGAAGATCTTAGATTCTGAGCAATGTGAATGAAAATGTACAGAGTAATTGTGGTATCGACCCTTTTGATATCCAGGCAGTTTACCGTGTGTCTCTTTGCTTTCACCAAAATACTTTTAGTGGAAATATTTAAATTATGACAGAATTTTTTCTATTTTTCTGTTTCTTGCCTTTCTACTAAGTGAATATATGGTTGGCTTTCACAATATCTGTGGAATATATTAATTTCACTCCTAATAACTGATTGTGAGGCATTTTCTTCTTTCAGTAGAATAGAGACCCTCTTGGTGGCTCGATTCATTAAATAAATTGTATAAAGAGCAGTACCATTTATTTAAGTCTAAGCTAAAGTTTATCGCTCTAAGCACATTTAAATGAGCCTCTTGTTCATTACCAAATATTCAGAATAATGTTAATATACTTTTTTCAAAACTGACAACTTTTTTGTTTCAATAACAAATTTTTTAGTTCCAACACACAATTATGGGATTGCCATAAGCAAGAGAGTTCTAATATAAATGGAACTGCTATTTGCCATGCCTTTAGGATTTCCATGAAAATGTTGCTAACCATCACAGCAAAGAAGGAAAATTACTTTTGACAGTTTTGATCACATTCTCTCCTACATCTCCTGCTTCAGCTCCTCTTCCTAACCACCCCCACACAAAAAAAAACCACACACAAACACACATACACACACAAACACACACACACACACACACACACACACACACAGCCAAACAAGCTTGCCTGAAAGCTAATATAGCATTTCAAAGGACATATTTTCTGCAGAAACACAGTTATAGCATAGAAAAAAACCACTACTATATTATAAATTGATCATTGTTCCTTTTTTTATGCTAGAAACCATGAGCCTCATGGTCCATTGAAAACATTCATTAGAATCTCTAAGTTCTCTTTTCTTACAGTTTCTTTTGCTGTGGAAATACCATGATAATTCAATTCTTATAAAGGAAAACATTTAGTTGGGGCTGACTTCCTAGTACATTATTGTCATGGCAGGAAGCATGGCAGCACACAGGCAGACATAGTGTTACAAAAGAGAATAAGAGTTCTACATCTGGATTGGCAGGCAATAGGAAGAAAGCGAGAGTGGGCCACTGGTCCTGTCTTGGGCTTCTGAAACCCCAGAGATCAGCCCCCGTGATTTATTTCCTCCAACAAGGCCACATCTACTCCATCGATGCCACACCTCCTAATAGTGCAACTATATATGAGCCTATGGTGGCCATTTTCATTAAAACCACCACATTTCCCGTGAGTGTCTTAAAATGTATATTCCTTGTACTGTTTGATCATCTAAAAAACGTGTAACATCCCGGAACCCAAGGATAATAATAAAACCCAGGATTCTTATTTCCAAGCTCTGAAACTGTGTGGAAATTTGAGTTCCTTTATGAATTCTTAGTTTCATTCATTAAATAATTTAGAACCATAGTTGGAAGGAAGTTCTAAGACCATTTTCTTGGAGTTAAAAAAAAACAGGACAGACAAACTGTAAATATCAGCAGCTACTAGAGAGGAGGGATATTAGGAAGAGGGAGAGATAGAGTAATTCCTTCTGAGTTTGGGGCCAAGAAAGCTCACAGATTCGGGAATGGAGACCTATAAGCAGCTATATGGCAGAAACCAGAAAGTTCCTGTCACAGACTGCTCCTAGGTTCCTGTGTCCTGAGAGCTCCAGGTGGGTCCCTTGGAGCGGAAATGGTAGTCTTACCTCTGCTCTCAGGTGTGTCAGAGATCCTGGAGACTGGCTTTCAGCTCTTGGTGCAGGCAGAGGCCAGAAGGATCCTGTCTCTGACTGCTCCTAGGTTCCTGTGTCCTGACAGCTCTAGGCAGGTTCCTCTTAGCCAGGAATGTGAGCAGAAGTAGTGGCCTCCGCTGAGCTCTAGGGATTATCCACAATTCTGAGAGTCCAGATCTCTCCCCCATGGGATCTGGGTACAAAGATCTGTGGAACTGGGTCCGCTCTGGGTGCAGGCCTGGGATTAACTCTTAAGGGAAGAGAAAATAGTATCTAATATTTTACTATTTGAAGCAGATCTGCATGTCATATCTCTTCTCAAGACCAGAAGTAGAGTCCAGATTTTATTCTATTCTTTTGACTAAAGGAAAGTAGTTTTCCCTTAATGGCCCTCAACAAAGCCTTGAAATCTCTACCTTTTCGCATGGCAATCAAAATATTAAACAGACAGTTGTTATGATACCAATTCTATGTTAGCAGAGAAGCAGGTGATGTATGAGGGAGGAGTCCATCTTGACTGAACTTACCTAGCTATATCACATTCTTCCTCCAGATCTGGGGCTCTGAAATAATTTTAGAAATGGATTGGAACTGAAGCACAGAATAATTTAGGATCACCAACCTTGCTGACTTCATAACTTAGAGAACAATTAAGAGGACCCAGACAAATAGAATTAGATTATAGTAAGATTCTTTCAAGTAGGAATCAACTGTAATTGGGAGATAAAAGTAAGACAGAATTTATGTTTAAAGATTAATAGCATTGCTACTAAAATTATAGGGCATATACATTAGAACTTCAGAGTTGTTTTGATTTGCATTTTCCTGATTATTAAGGACATCAAACATTTCTTTAAGTGCTTCTTGGAAATTAGAGATTCCTCTGTTGAGAATTTTATATTTAGCTCTGTACTTCATATTTAAATTGGATTACTGGGTTTCTTGGTGTCTAACTTCTTGAGTTCTTTATATTTTGTGATATTAGCCCTCTTTCAGATGTAGGATTGGTGAATATGTTTTCCTAATTCATGACTGCTATTTTGTCCTACTGATAGTTTCCTTTGACTTAAAGAAGTTTCTTAGTTTCATGAGGTCCCATTTATTGATTGTTGATCTTAGTGCCTGAGCTATAGGTGTTCTGTTCAGGAAGTTGTTTTCTGTACAAATGTGTTCAAGGCTAGTCCCACTGTCTGTTCTATTAGATTTATTATATCTTTCATAACTGTCCTCTGAGAAGTTCTACCCAGCACGCTATGGAAAATAAGATGCAAAGAACCACAGCCAGACTTTAGATGGAGCTCAGTGACTATTGTGGGAGAGTTGAGGGAAGGATTGAGGAACCCAAAGAAGATAGGGACTCCACAGGAAGACCAGCAGAGTCAAGTAATCTGGACTCTTGGAGGCCCTTAACCTCCAAACAAAGAGTGAGCATGGACTGGACCTAGGACCCCTGCATATATAGTAGATGTATAGCTTGGTATTCATGTGGGTCCCCAATAATTGGAACATGGTCTGTCCCTGAATCTGTTGCTGGATCCCATTCCCCTAACTGGGGTGCCTTATTTGGCCTCAATGAGAGAGAAAGTGTATGGTCTTGAAGTGACTTGAATTGCCAGGATGGGGTGATATCCATGGTGCCTTCCCTTCTCAGAGGAGTAGGAGAGGATTTGGGAGAGCAGCTGTGTGAGGGGGACTAGGAAGAGAGGGAGAGACTGATATTGGGATGTAAAGGGAAGAAAGAAAAGAAGAAAGAAACAAAGAAAAAAGAAAGAAAAAAGTTATAGGAGGCACTATCAAACCATTGGGCACTATCAAACCAGTAACTTGAACTACTGAACACATCTGGCATTTCCGTTTGGTCACTGACTAGGACAGAATCAGGTCACTTATAACTTTTATCAAAGGATGAGAATCAAGGTCTCTATTCTTTCATCTCTTTTTCTCTACATTATCATGTGTATTTAAAATTCACTGTTGTTGTGACCTTCAGAATGTTTTACTGTGTATGATGCAGTAAATAAGTATGGTGAGCATACATATATATCTTATTCTGGGCCATAAAAATTAGCCTGCACAAACAAAATGGAGTAGAAAATATATACAAAAGTTTAGTAACACAAATCTGACAGTACATGGACATGATCATATACAGCACATACTACGATGAGGTAAATGGAATTTGTCTCACAGATGCAAGGATGCTTCAACATGTTCAGATCAATTAAGGAAATGTACCACACTAGCAGAATAAATTATAACAAGCATAAACCATCTCAATATATGAAGAAAATGAACTAAAATAGACTATTCTTTCCTGATAAGACTCAATAAACTGCGTACAGAAATACCGTAACTCAAAATATTAAACCTTCTATATAGCCAGCCCACCATTCACCAAAGACACAGTGGTGGGCAACTGAAAGCTTTTCATTTGAGGCTAGAAACAAAACAAGCATGGCCACTGTCACCATATCTTCTACATATTGCTGTAAACTCTAGACGGAACAATAGAGAGAGAAAAAATATTCAGACTATAAAGAAAATTAGACTCTTTATAGATAAATTACTTATATGTAGGAAAATCTCATTGATTCTAACCTCCCAAATAATTATATACTCCGAAAATTGCTTAATTATTGTCATGTTTTAAAATTTTCTCTGCTGCGTCATAGCAATAACTTAATCTCCATAGGCAAGATGATATAACTAGAAATATTTCCTGAAAAGATAAGAGATTCTAAATGAAGACTTGAAGAGCTTATTATACAATAAACAGAAGAACTTGTTGTACATGAACTGTCAAATATAATGAAAATTTAAAATCTATTAAATGGGACCAAGTCACTTAACACTCCAAATGTGACATCTTTAGGGAGAGAAAGAATGGAAGTGATTAATTATTCTGCTTTCATTTTATTTGTGTTTCAGCAGGTGATGAAATCTATGTTATTAAGTCAAGTTCATATTCTAACACTTTCTTTGGTCAGCTCTTATCTAACAGTGTACTTTCTGATGAGGCTTTTTTTTTTTAATCAAAGGTAGATAGAGTTAAAATGGGGGCCATTTCAGGAGAACTTTGAATAGTATCAGAGATCTTAGTTGCAAAGGATGGATATCTTTGTGTCATTTAGAGGTCAATGAACTGATAACCAGAAATCCCTTGGCACTCCCATGAGAACCTTTCAAATGATTGGAGCCAATGGTAAAAATATGATATTTGCAAAGACCAAGAAATCAACCAGCTCCTGTGAAAGAAATTTTAAAAAACAACTTGATTAAATTGATTGAAAATGTAGTTTTGTTATACTCTTCTCTTAATGCCTAAATTTCATATATTAATTTTCAAATCTCTCCCTCCTGTGTGTTAGATCTAAATACAGCAGTGTTCAGAATAAGACTTTTGGAAATGATTGCAACATGATGGCTTTGACTTCTTTGAATTAGACCATTCATATATTCAAGTTTAATGGCTTATTGGTAAAAATTTAGGAGGTAGGGCCTAATTGGAGGAAGTATGTCACAGGGGCTATGCCTTTCAAAAATTTTTGAAGCCTGGTCCTTTTGTTTTTCTCTTCGTGTCTCTTGTACCATGTCTTCTTCACTATGCAATGTGTCAGCACAAACCCAGAAAAAAATGAGGACAATAAACCCTGAGTAAAAATGAAATCATAAACCAAAGGAAAGTTTTACTCCAGTTAGCTGCCTTTTTTTAGGCATCCTTGTTACAGTGACAGAAATCTGGCCATCATTTCACATTTGAAAGGGGTTTTCTTTATTTCCATTTCCCATTCTCCAGACCATATTTTCACCCTTTTAAAAAAATTTATGGTCTCAATTTCACCTTCTCCTAAAGTATGCTGCATCCATTCTAGTAATTTCATTAACCTCTCTGTTCGTAAGGATAAATGACTTCCATATTTCAGATTCAGTAGTCTGTGGTTAGTTTTCTGTCCTCAAATGATCTAAAACCACCATTCAATGACATTGGTAAATGAATCCCTGGAACATGTTTGTGTTTCAGTTTCTAGGACTCATCCCTTTCCTGGTCCCCCTGCTCTTTTACCACTTGCCCTTATTTACTCACCTTACTGGACATCCAAATATTGTGATGCCTTGGGCTTATCCCAGCATCCATCCTTCTCTCCTTGGTGCTTTATCTTAAAAGAAATGCAAATGCCAACTGTACCATAATGCCTTGATGAGGCAAACGCAGCAAGCTGACTTATTTTACACTACTTTCAGACCACTCTAGCTTGCCTTCTAATTACAGAGACTGTTAAGCTAAATTTGTATGCTTTTATAGAACTAGAGGAATGACAAGTGACTGAATTTCCTTGATGCAACTGTGCAAAATCCTTCAATTTTTTATTATCATATTTAGCAGACAAACTTGTTTATTCCATGGCTTATAAAACCCTCAATGGATTTCATGTCTTCTTCCCCTGTAACTCATGCTGCTGCAGCCACCTGGCCTCTCATACACTTTCCTAATGGGCCCAACAGTTCTTAGCACCTGCTGGGATTGTTTTGTGCAGAGCGATCTTCTCCAGGTCACTTGTCTGATTGGCTTTCTAACCTCTTTCTTGTCTCTACTCACATATCACTTACTTGATTGAAAATAGCACTTCAGTTGTCTCCAGTCCTTTCAGAGTGTTTCAGTTTTCTTCACTGCACTCACAGCTCTACGACACAACTTCACTCCATCATCTGTTTGTTACCACTCTTACCAGAATGCAAACTCCACAGATATAGAAATGGGGGCTTTTTCATTAGCCACTGTATTCCTAGGGCCTAAAAGTGTGTCTACATTCATTAAGTGTTTACGTAAAGTTACTGACTGATAATTCTGCATAGAAAATCTTTACCTGAATATTGCTAATGAGCAATACAACATTATAATAGACTTTTGTAAAATTATTACATCATAAGGAACACTTGTAATATGTCATTTTTTCAATGTTGGGTGGTGAATAATGTCATGTGAGTCTTCTCGCTGATCATTTTGGGATCCAAGTTATATGAACTGTGAGTCTCAGTTTCTTTCACTCATATTTTATTGCTTTATTCATTCTTTTTATATATAGTTTATCCAAAAGTAATTCGTTCTACATCCTTTGGATGTTGACCTCAATGTTAGAACAAAAAGATCATAAGTATTATTTTCCAGTAAAGAACGGTGCTTGAAGAATAATAACTGCAGTGTACCAGAATATTTTTTCACTCATGTCAATATGTCTATTTGTATATGATGACAAAAACACATTTCTTAACCCTTGCACTCTAAACTTAAAGAGCCCCTTTAACTTTAAAATACTTTACAATGTTTGTTTTCCTTTTTCAAAAGCTTACTGTTTCTATGAAATGATTCTTCTTTTTAATTCCTTTGTTTCTCATCAACATTGCTACTATTGTGGTATTATGTTTTACTGATACTTAGGAAGAGTATAAAATAATTTCATTATTGCCTCTTTAGCTTCAGGCTTTCCATTATCCAAGTCTTTTCAGGACAATCACGGATAATATTACTAAGTAATCATTTGTATGATTCTCATATTTTAAAATATCTCCAAATACTTTTAGTGTGGTTGCCAAATTATTCCACAATAATCAGCTCAATCAGTCATCTGGGCAGCCATCCAAGCATCTTTTCTCAAAAGGTTATTAGAAAGATGAAAATGATAAATTATGCATAGTATCCATAATCTAGAAAATAGACAAAAGCACAAATCCCCTAAAGAGCTCAAAAGAGTGGGATTACTCCTCAAGAAGTTTTGAGTGAAGCCACATAGGCATTCTGGTTTGCATCTTTAAATAAATAGGGACTTCATGAGCCCAAACTAATGGGAGTTCATAGACTGTGTCCTCACCTATATTGATTCACTTTAGTACTTTTGCTAGAAACATAATAAACGAGGTTGGTCTATTAATTTTCAGGTTAAGCTCTGTGAGTCCATCCATTGTATAGGGATCCTATCTATATCCTATTTAGATCCTATCTAGTGCACATATGTACTAAGAAAGCCTGTGTGTGTGTATTGCTTGGGATGGAACCTCAGAGCTGCATGCATGCTAAACCCAAATAACATATCTAACATGTCAAGTACTACTTAATTCACAATACTGGGTTATGTTTTAATAAGTATATTTACATAAATACCTGACTTGCTATTTATAAAATATTTTATAGAAGTAGGAAATAATGATATTCAAGGGATACTTGTCAAACTCTAAAGATATTTGTGATTGCTATGACTTGGAGATCTCTATGGCATGCAGGTAATAGAGGTCAGAAATCCTATTAAACACCACATAACAAGATGCCTCATGTTTAGCAAATAATTATTCAGCTCCAAAGGTTCAGACAAATGAGGTTGATGAAAATCTCAAGCTATATAATATCATTACAGATGGGCATGGTTTTACACACCTAAAATGCCAGCACTGAGGAGAGAGAGGAAGGAAAACCACAAATTTTAGATTATCCTGTACTCTTTAGCAAGTTTCAGGCTCACCTAGGAAACTCAGTCAGACCATCTCAAGGGAGGCTCCAAGGCCTGACACTATTATTGATACTATGGTGTGCTTACAGAGAGACGTCTAACATGGCTGTCTTTCAAGAAGCCCAACAAACATCTGACTGAGACAGAAACAGATGCTTATACCCAACTAATGGACTGAAGTCAGAGACCCCCGTGGTTGGAATAGGGAAAGGCTGGAAGAAGCTCAAGAGGAGGGCAACCCCATAGAAAGAGCAGCCCTATCACCAACCCCTGTGATCTCTCAGACAATGACTTACCAACCAGGCAGCATACACTAGCCGGTCTGAGGCCCCTCACTCCCTGATACATATAGAGAAGAGTACTGCCTGATCTGGCCTCAGTGAGAGAAGATGCACCTAACCCTTGAGAAGCTTGAGGCCCAGGGAGTGGGAAGGTTTGGAAGGGGGTGAAGCAAGATGAGGACATCCTCTTGGAGACAGGGGGAGGAGGAATGGAATGTAGAACTGTGGGAGGGCAGACCAGGAGCAAGTAACAACTGGACTGTAAAAACAAAAATAAAAGTAATAAAAAAATCAACAAAGGGGTTAGGGGAAAAAAACCCAACCAAACAAAAACCAAAAAGACAAAACCAAACCAAGACAACAACAACAACAAAACAAAAACATCAGTAGCAAAAAACAAAGAACATCATGAATTTTGCAGGTGAATGGATAGAACTAGAAAATATCATCCTGAGTGAGGTAACTCAGACCCAAAAGTCATGCATGGTATGTACTCCCTTATAAGTGAATATTAGCCATAAAGTACAGAATGGCCAAGCTACAATTCACAGACCCAAAGAAGCCAAATGACAAGGAAGGTCCAATAGGATGGATTAATTTAACTCAGAACAGGAAATAAAATAGATATTGGAGGTAGGGGGAAGGAAGGAACAGGATTAGAGAGGGAAGGGGGAAGTCCATTGGGTGGGGAGGGTTAGGTACAGAGAGAGAGCAGAGGAGGGTGGAGGGGGGGCACTTCTAGGATGAGCCAGAAGCCTGGGATGGGGGGAGGGAATCTCCAGGTTATCTATGGGAGTGACTCTAGATGAGACTCCTAACAGTAGGAGATATGGATCCTGAAGTAGTCACTTCTTATAGTCAAACAGGACAAGTTAAATGGAGGAATAAGTAACCCACCCACAAAACCTTTGACCCAAAATGTATCCTACCTACAAATAAGTTATGCTGGAACAAAGGGAGAGCAGAGACAGAGGAAATGGCCAACTAATCACTGGACCAAATTGAGATCCATCTTATAGACAAGAACCAATCCCTGACACTATTAATGATTCTCTGGCATGTTTGCAGTCAGTAGCCTAGCATAACTAGGCTAATATTGGGGTATAAAGTGAATAAATAAAGTAATTAAAAAGTAAAATGGAAGAAATAGAAGGATAATCACAGCAAAGGAGGATAGGAAAGGAAAATAAAAACAGGAAAGAGTTACTATTAAGTATCATTTTCACTTTCATCTGTCAGGAAAACGTACTAATAATTAGAAGAAAGCAGTATTTTTACAAACATGGTTTATTCCAAAGAATTTAACAAGTAACACGATATCTCATTGGCTTTGGTACATGGGTGAATTACTCTAATGAAAATCCTGGCATTGTCCTTTCACCAGTGAAGGTTGAACTAGACATTTTGAATCCTAAAAGGAGAACTTGGCAAAGACAAAATGTAATTATGAAAAAACCCACTGCCTTGGGAGAAATCAGCCTCGAGAACAAATATCTAAGTAGAATCTTGAACCTCCCACTCCTAATTGAACCCGTGACATGCTGATTGTATATGCATCTTGAGTTCCATGGTACTTAACATGTTACACTTTCTGCAATTGCCTGATAAGTAAAAGTACAGAACCGGGTGAAGCTTGAAGCAACTGCAGTAAACATGTATATAAAAGTGAAAAGGAGCAAGAAATGCTAATATCCCATCCATTTTAGCTACTCTAAAAGGCAAATATGCACGTTGCTAAGTGGCACCATGGCTCAATAGGAGATTGGCATTTTTTGGATGAAAACGTTATCAGTGTCCTCAGAAGATGGCTACTCTCCATGAAGATGCATTGTTCATAAGCACTCTGCCAGTGGATGAACAGCATTCCATTTTAATGCATTTTCCTTTTAGGACTGTGGATTTTCTAAGTTTTCTTTATATCAATTTTGCCTTTAGGAATGAAACTGATATTCTTTGGCACAAGTCATCCAATGAAGGCAGAAACAATACCAAGGCAACAACAACAGCATATTCCAAAAGACCCCCTGTCTAAACACTTTTAAAAAGATCTCCCTGGAAACAAAAACAAGGCTGGTAAAGAGGACTGAGTTGAAAAGCAATGCATTTTTTAAACTCAGAAGTGCACCTTTGTTCCTGCCACATAAAAGAAAAGCAAATCTTTGTTTAATGGTTAACAGTTTTTGGCAGCTACTACCTTTTAAACTACGCCAGGGCTAAGATTACTATCTGGAGAGGCAAATTACAGATCATTTGGACAGCAGATTATGCCATGTTGACCTGCTCTGAAGTTGATTTTCATCAGTGATTATATTCTTATTGTGCAGTCCGCATTTGCTTGAGCCTTGTTATCTACACTCAGTGGTAATAGAGCAAGCAAATGCATTTGTGCCAATGTTGAAAATTGGCTCAGAAGTTAGAGGCATCCATGTAACGCATGACTAAATTTTAGACTCAAGAAAAGTCTTGTTGAAGCAGAAATTCAAACTGGACCATCAATTTGGAAAATTAGAAAACACCCATCTGCTGATCTTCAAACCTGAAAATTAATTTCATCATGCCATGTGACTTAACTATGTATATAGAGAGGCAAGTCTCATTAAAATGAAATCATGTCTTCCTCTAAAGCTCAGTGAAATGAAAAAAAAACTGCTGTGAGAAAAAAAATCCTCTAAGTAAAATAAACTTCAAATTTAATTTGGCTGGAGCCCCTAGAACAATTCACAGAGAGATGAGCACAACATACAATAACATGTTTTATACATTTCATAGTTACATAAGGGAGCTACTATAAAAGATATATGTTAGGAAGAATGCCAAGTAGAAGAAGCAAGTCCATCTGTCTGGTAACCCAAAAAGAATTCCTTCCTCTGTTCCCCCACCTCTGAATTTGTGCTTTCTGGGCTACCGTAGGCTGGTAGTGCCAAGCTATGCATTTTCTGCCAACAGAACCAATTGGCTACACTGCCCAATCATTACAGACATCTTTTATATATTTTGACTTGTGGGTTAAATGATATGCCAACTCAGTATTCTTAATATTGGCCTTATAATCCTCAAATACTGTTGTGTAATAAAAATATAATTCGTGATAGATAAACTATAGCATGAATAAAATTTGAATTAACTTCAAACCATTTCTGAAAATTGAGTGCAACCACAACCATTTGAGAAAAGTAGAACCTTGGAATTTTAGCTTCCACTTCATGTCATGAGCAAATTAAATTTAAACAAAGCAATATTTTAAAAAATACTTTCATTGTAATTAAAGATATTGGATCACAGAATATCAGAGGACACTGATAAATTATTGCTATTATTATTATTGCTGCTGTTGTTGTTGTTCTTTATGGGATTAAATTTTCTTCAAAGTCCTTTGGTAGATCCATACTTAAATATTTACTAGTGAAACTAAAAGAATGTAGGATATTTATGTATATGTTGTGGTGCTAGGGGTTGACTCTAAGGTCTGGCACATACTTACCAGTGCTTTACTACTGAGCTACACTCTTAGATCAAGAAATGCTTTAAAGAATTACAGTAAAAACAAACAGTAACATATGGAGATGATCAATGAAATAAATTAACATGGATAATTATTTAAACTGTTCATTTCTCACTGATTTATTATACCTTTTCTATTTTTGCATGTTTTTGAAATAAAAATGTCAAATTATTTTCTAGAAAAAACGTAGGGCTAAAATCAATCTAGAATAGTATGTGCAATTAAAACTTGAAGGGATGATTAGTACTGGGGTAGTTGAGTGTGTAAAGGTCCTTGCCACTGAGCCTGACAATCTGAGTTTAGTCCCTGGCATGCACACATTGGAAGGAAAAGAGCCAACTCCCCTTAAGTTTTTCTTTAACCTCTACACTTACACCATGGATGCACGCAAGTATGTACACTTGTTTTAGAGAGAGAGAGAGAGAGAGAGAGAGAGAGAGAGAGAGAGAGAGAGAGAGAGAGAGAGAGAGACTAAAATACAACTTAATTATCTTAAAGGAATAAAAATACCATATTATTAAACAAATTATCTAAATCCCAAAGAAAGGACCTGCCACAAAACCAGATAGAACCTGTCACAAAACCGGATATTACATGTTGGACAGAATGCAAAGCATCTGGAAATCTTAAATATTGTTATTGAGAATGTAAAATAGTGGGTCATCTTTAAAATATTTTAGCTGTTCCTTATAAATTTCAATAAAAATTGCCATGCACTACAACTGTATTGTTTTTTTGTACTTACCCAAGAAAAACTAAATTTTATGATTACACAAAATCAACTATGATGACCAAAAGAGACCTTGGTAAAGGAGCAGAAAGCCCAGGCTGAGATTCTGAGGGAATAAGAAGACATTTCTGTTTAAAACCAGTGATTTGGCAGTACCAGTCTTTACTGGTGCATTCTAAGAGAGATAACTCTATCTCCAGTCTCAAGACAACAGTCACTACAGTAAGATCATTGTTCATGTATCAGGAGCTGAGAGTATGATGACCCATTACTATAGTTTTATAAACGCAATTATTGGGAGCCATAATCCTTACTGATGCTTGCACATGACTGACAAGAGAATATGGTAGTAGTAGATAGAGGGGAAACTCTGAGATATTATGTATAAGAAAAGACTATATTTTCAATAAAGCATAAACAAATAAAAATAATCAAGAGCTCAGAGAGGTAGCTCAGCAGTTAAGAGCTCTTGTTTCTCCAGCAGATGACCTGGGTTTGATTTCCAGCATCCATTTGATGCTTCATAACTATCCAAGACTTCAGTTCCAGGAGAGCTAAAAAAAAACAAAACAAAACAAAGCAATCAGACAAAAACTAAAATAAAATCCAATAAAACAGAAACAAATAAAAAGAGAATAAAAGCACATGGAGCTAAAAAAATAGAGCTAAATATTCTCAACAAAATATTATCAAATTAATTTAACAAGATATCAAGTGGATCATATGCCATGATCAGGTAGGATTTATCTTAGTGCTATAAGAATGGTTTGCAATATGTAAATCAACTAATGTGCTAGCAACATAAACCGAATAAAGGACCAAAAATGATCATTTAAATCAGTGTAGAAAGACTTTGGATAAGGCTCAACATCATGTTTTGATGAAAACCTTTCAGTGAATTAGGTATAGAAAAATTATGCCTTACAATAATTAAGGTTATAGCTGACAACCACAAAGAAAACATAATGCAAAGGAAAAAAACAGAAAGTGCATCCTTTAAGTTTGAAAATAAGAAAAAATTGTTAACTTTCACCAATATTGTTCAATATAGCATTGCAAGTCTCAGCAAATAAAGAAGTAGTAACAGATGATAGTAAACAATCCATGTTTGCAGATGATGTAATTCTGTATATAGAAAAGTCTTATATTTAATTTATTTATCTTATTTATCTAATTTAGGGATTCCATCTCTAAATTTTTAGAACTTAATAAACAAATTAAGAAACAAGGCTGACCACTCTCTCCCTACTTATTCAATATAGTTCTTGAAGTTCTAGCCAGAGCAATCAGACAACAAAAGGAGGTCAAGGGGATACAGATTGGAAAAGAAGAAGTCAAAATATCACTATTTGCAGATGATATGATAGTATATTTAAGTGATCCCAAAAGTTCCACCAGAGAACTACTAAAGCTGATAAACAACTTCAGCAAAGTGGTTGGGTATAAAATTAACTCAAATAAATCAGTTGCCTTCCTCTATACAAAAGAAAAAACAAACCGAGAAAGAAATTCGGAAATGACACCCTTCATAATAGACCCAAATAATATAAAGTACCTCGGTGTGACTTTAACCAAGCAAGTAAAAGATCTGTACAATAAGAACTTCAAGACACTGAAGAAAGAAATTGAAGAAGACCTCAGAAGATGGAAAGATCTCCCATGCTCATGGATTGGCATATAGTAAAAATGGCCATTTTACCAAAAGCAATCTACAGATTCAATGCAATCCCCATCAAAATACCAATCCAATTCTTCAAAGAGTTAGACAGAACAATTTGCAAATTCATCTGGAATAACAAAAAACCCAGGATAGCTAAAGCTATCCTCAACAATAAAAAGGACTTCAGGGGGAATCACTATCCCTGAACTCAAGCAGTATTACAGAGCAATAGTGATAAAAACTGCATGGTATTGGTACAGAGACAGACAGATAGACCAATGGAATAGAATTGAAGACCCAGAAATGAACCCACACACCTATGGTCACTTGATTTTTGACAAAGGACAAACCATCCAATGGAAAAAGATAGCATTTTCAGCAAATGGTGCTGGTTCAACTGGAGGTCAACATGTAGAAGAATGCAGATGATCCATGCTTATCACCCTGACAAAGCCCAAGTGGATCAAGGACCTCCACATCAAACCAGATACACTCAAACTAATAGAAGAAAAAAAAAACTAGGGAAGCATCTGGAACACATGGGCACTGGAGAAAAATTCCTGAACAAAACACCAATGGCTTACGCTCTAAGATCAAGAATCGACAAATGGGATCTCATAAAACTGCAAAGCTTCTGTAAGGCAAAGGACACTGTGGTTAGGACAAAACGGCAACCAACAGATTGGGAAAAGATCTTTACCAATCCTACAACAGATAGAGGCCTTATATCCAAAATATACAAAGAACTCAAGAAGTTAGACCGCAGGGAAACAAATAACCGTATTAAAAAATGGGGTTCAGAGCTAAACAAAAAGAATTCACAGCTGAGGAATGCCGAATGGCTGAGAAACACCTAAAGAAATGTTCAACATCTTTTAGTCATAAGGGAAATGCAAATCAAAACAACCCTGAGATTTCACCTCACACCAGTGAGAATGGCTAAGATCAAAACTCAGGTGACAGCAGATGCTGGCAGGATGTGGAGAAAGAGAACACTCTCCATTGTTGGTGGGATTGCAGACTGGTACAAACCATTCTGGAAATCAGTCTGGAGGTTCCTCAGAAAATTGGACATTGAACTGCCTGAGGATGCAGCTATACCTCTCTTGGGCATATACCCAAAAGATGCCCCAACATATAAAAAGACACGTTGTTCCACTATGTTCATTGCAGCCTTATTTAAAATAGCCAGAAGCTGGAAAGAACCCAGATGCCCTGCAACAGAGGAATGGATACAGAAAATGTGGTACATCTACACAATGGACTATTACTCAGCTATCAAAAACAGTGACTTTATGAAATTCATAGGCAAATGGTTGGAACTGGAAAATATCATCCTGAGTGAGGTAACCCAATCACAGAAAAACACACATGGTATGCAGTCATTGATAAGTGGCTATTAGCCCAAATGCTTTAATTACCCTAGATGCCTAGAACAAATGAAACTCAAGACGGATGATCAAAATGTGAATGCTTCACTCCTTCTTTAAAAGGGGAACAAGAATACCCTTGGCAGGGAATAGGGAGGTAAAGATTAAAACAGACACAGAAGGAACACCCATTCAGAGCCTGCCCCACATGTGGCCCATACATATACAGCCACCCAAGTAGACAAGATGGATGAAGCAAAGAAGTGCAGACGGACAGGAGCCGGATGTAGATCGCTCCTGAGAGACACAGCCAGAATACAACAAATACAGAGGCGAATGCCAGCAGCAAACCACTGAACTGAGAATAGGACCCCCGTTGAAGGAATCAGAGAAAGAACTGGAAGAGCTTGAAGGGGCTCGAGACCCCGTATGTACAACAATGCCAAGCAACCAGAGCTTCCAGGGACTAAGCCACTACCTAAAGACTATACATGGACTGGACCCTGGACTCTGAAGTCATAGGTAGCAATGAATATCCTAGTAAGAGCACCAGTGGAAGGGAAGCCCTGGGTCCTGTGTTGACTGAACCCCAGTGAACTAGACTGTTGGGGGAGGGCAATGGGGGAGGGTGGGAGGGGAACACCCATAAGGAAGGGAGGGGGGGGGATGTTTGCCCCGAAACCGGAAAGGGAATAACACCAAATGTATGTAAGAAATATAAGTTAATAAAAAAAAAAAAGAGAGTTTAGTAATAAGTCCCATTCCATATTATGTGTGATTATAAACACTGCAAGGGAAAGAGTATAGTAGTGGGAACAAAAATAAAATAAAATAAAATAAAATGATAGATAAGGTTCAGGGTTAGTCATCCCCCAAAAATAAGGTGGATGCCCCTGAAAGACTACCCAAGTTGACTTCTGGGCTCCAAACACACACACACACACACACACACACACACACACACACACACACACACACACACACACACAAAAAAAAAAGAAACACAGCTGAGTAGAAAAAAATCAGCATACAAAAACAGTCGCATTTTAACACAAATATAATGGATTTGTTGGAAAGAAATAAAACCAATCCAATGCACAGTCTCTAAATATCTAAAATGTTTAGTAAAAATTTACCAAGAAAGTGCTAGCCCTCTGTAGTAAAAGCCAGAATGCTGGTGAAATAGGTCACAGGGTACACAAATGTACCAATACAGTCAATGTTCATGGATTCGAAGTATCAATATTGTTAAAATAACTACAGTACTCAAAACCATCTCTAGATTCAATGTTATTCCACTAAAATTACAATGACTTTCTTAAAACCAACTGCAAAGCTACAGTTGCTGAAACAGTATGCTATGAATATGACAACAGACACCTACACAAATGGAAGAAAACAGAGACTTTGGAAATTAATTCATGTACATCCAGCAAACTGATTTTTTTAATAAATGCTCCCAGAACATGTTGTGAAGGAAAAATAGAGACATGCAGAAGAATGAGAATGAATTTTTGTGTATGCTGAGATAATGCAAGATAATGCAAGAATATGGTGCACAGACATACATTCAGGTATCAACATCAAATAAATAAATATCAATAAAATTAAATAAAATGTGGTATGCAAATGGAATGGGATTTTACTAAGCCTTAGGGCTAAAGGAAGTCTTATAATTTATAATAGCATGGATGGATCTGGATAACAATATTATATTGAATGAGACACATGAAGCATAGGAAAACAAATAACTCATGCTGTCATTCATATATGGAAACCAGTATCAACCATGTGACATAAAAAAATGGCATAGTAGTTGTACCAACTTGCAGTCCCACCAACAGTGGAGGAGTGTTCCTCTTTCTCCACATCCTCACCATTATTTGCTGTTGCCTGAGTTTTTGGTCTTAGCCATTCTGATAGGTATAAGGTTAGGGTTAGGGTTAGGGTTAGGGTTAGGGTTAGGGTTAGGGTTAGGGTTAGGGTTGGAGTTAGGGTTGGGGTCGGTTTGATTTGCATTTCTCTGATGACTAAGGATGTTGAACATTTCTTTAGGTGCTTCGCTGCCATTCGATATTCTTCAGTTGAAAATACTTTGGTTAGCTCCTCTGTACACCATTTTCAATTGGGTTATTTGATTTTCTGGAGTCAATCTTCTTGGGTTGTTTGTATATATTTAATATTACAACCACCCTGGAAATCAATCTGGCAGTTTCTCAGAAAATTGGACATATACTACCTGAGGACCCAGCTATAACTTTCCTGGGCATATACCCAAAAGATGCTCCAATATATAACAAGGATTCATGCTCCGCTATATTCACAGCAGCCTTATTTATAACAGCCAGAAGCTGGAAAGAACCCAGATGCCCTTCAACAGAGGAATGGATACAGAAAATGTGGTACATCTACACAATGGACTATTACTCAGTTATCAAAAACAATGACTTTATGAAATTCATAGGCAAATGGAGGGAACTGGAAAATATCATCCTGTGTGAGGTAATGCAATCACAAAAGAACACACATGGTATGTACTCACTGAAGAGTGGATATTAGCCCAAAAGGCGGAATAACAATGATACAATTCTCAGAAGCTCAAGAAGAAGGAAGACAAATGTGTGGATGCTACAGTCCTTCTCAGAAGGGGAACAAAAATACTCATGAGAGGAAATATGTAGTGTGGAGCAGAGACTGAAGGAAAGGCCATCCAGAGACTGCCCCACCTAGGGATCCATCCCACATACAGCCACCAAACCCAGACACTATTCCTGATGCCAATAAGTGCATGCTGACAGCATCCTGATATAGCTGTCTCCTGAGCAGTACTGCCAAGCCTGACAAATACAGAGGTGGATGCTCACAGCCAACATTGAACTTAGAATGGGGTCCCCAATGGAGGAGGTAGAGAAAGGACTGAAAGAGCTGAAGGGGTTTGCAACTCCATAAGAAGATCAACAATATCAACCAACCAGATACCCCAGAGTGCCCAGGGACTAAACCACCATCCAAAGCTTACACAGGGATGGACCTATGGCTTCAAGTACACATGTAGCAGAGGATAGCCTGGTCAGGTATCAATGGGAGGAGAGGCTTTTGGTCCTGTCAGGGCTTGATGCCTCAGTATAGGGGAATGTCAGGGAGTGGAGACAGGAGAAAGAGTGTGTGGGTGGGTGGGTGAGGGAGCACCCTCATAGAAGCAGAGGCAGGGGGATGAAATAGTGGGTTTCTGGAGGGGAAACAAGGAGAGGGGATGACATTTGAAATGTAAATAAAAAATATCCAATAAAAGAAAAAAAGAAAAAAAATGGAGCAGTGAACATTTGAGACTGAATGGCAAGAATACAGAAAAAAATTAAGAGGAACTATTAGGTACTGGGGAGGCTGTTGGGGGAAAAGTCCTTATAGGTAAGAAGGTGAGATTAACACAGTCTGTCTATGCAGGTATAGAAATGTCAGAGTAACTTTCATTAATTGGCATAATTAATAAATTTGAATACAATAAAATAAGATGAATAATAATTATTTGGCACTTTATAAAAATACAAAAATTATCTTTTTTTTAAATTTTATTTATATAAATACAGGAGCCCTTTACGGATGGTTGTGAGTCACCATGTGGTTGCTGGGAATTGAACTCAGGACCTCTGGAAGAACACTGACTCGTACTCTTAACCCCCGAGCCATCTCTCCAGCCCCCAAAAATTATCTTTTAAGTGAGGGATGTAGTCAACATTGAATCTTGAACACTTGTAACACACTGGTGATATTAACTAATACTTACTGAATAATTCTTGGGGATGAGAGCAAGCAATGTAGTTGGAAGAGATTGTTAAACTTCTGTTGTTCAAGTTTTTCAATTATTTCATTCAAAGATTTTACCTGTGTGTTCTTTCAGTTTGGAATCAGAGCCTGCATTCAAACTGATTTTTTTTCATCTTAAAACTCTTTGTTAGTTGCATGCAACTCCCTGTGAATTCCTTCCAGCTAAATATTCCATCACTCTTTTGTTCATTAAAAGAAATCTATTCCAGCAGTTCAGCTTTATAAACAACTTTTCAATAAAAAACAAGTGTTTGTATTGAAGGAATGAAGCCCATTTTAGACAGGAAATGGGCTCCAGGTTCCAAATTCAGTGTCTATGTTTCAACCACGAACATGATTGGGAAAACAGTGAATGGGGATTGAGAGGCCCTTTCTGTTCCTTCACAATTAAAATACACACACACACACACACACACACACAGAGTGAATCTCAAAATTCTTGGCTTTCTGTGATGGAGGGAAGGATTTCCTGTGTTAAATATCTAGGAGAAAAATAAGGATAGGGAGAGAAATAGAGAGAACCAGAAACTTTTATTTTCTGAAATAAGAAAAGGTTTTTAGGCTATTCATCTTGTGTGGATATTGCTTCAATCAACTGATTAAAAATAGGAGTATAAATTTGTAACAAAAATGTATGGGTTCTACTCTCAATTCTTTTGTTCTCCTGGTATGTGACCTTAGGACTTTGTAAAATGACACTAATCCTGCCTAATTGAAAAACCATTGTAAGTGGCAACCAATAATAGAAGGAACACCATGAATAGGAACTGATAGACCTAGATAAAATAAATCAAACTAAAATACTTATTGATTTCATATATTATGAACAAACAACTTTATCAATGCTGATGATAATGGCCCTTTTGGAGCTTAGCATTTAATGAAGGAACAGAGATAACTGTTAGACAATGGAAATGAGACTTCCATTCTTCCTGTTCTTCATTCATTGTCTATGTGAGTAAGTAAAGTGGGTTTCATGTTTTAATTTTTAATGACACTAAATGTAAATAGAAACATTTAAAAATTAATACTGTGAGCAGGCATCCAAAATATCCTAGTGGAAAGAATCAGTGATCAATATTGAAAGTGTTCTGTAAGACTGTAATTATGAAACTGACACCACTCAGGAGACTGGGTTGTTTCACCCAGCTAGTGTTAGCCCCAACTTCAGGAAGCAGCTCACCCTGATGACACAGTTCTTCCATCCAGCTTCTGGTGTTTTCTTTGCAGTTTTTAGTCTTGTTACTTTGTCAGCAATGTACCTCCACTTGATGGAAATGTTGGATTGTAATGTGACAAGCTAACAGATTTTATATGTTTAACTGAGATCATAGTACGGTGATACAGTACTTCCCTAGTAGGCAAATGGGTCTGGATTTTACTCCAAATACCACCTTAGAGAAAACCAGCAAAACAAAATGGAAACACACTCATTGCATGTGCTAAAACTTTTCTCAGTCTATGAAGTTCAGATTAGTAAAAATCTTATAATTTTGAAAAGTCTTGATTCACGTAATGGCTTATTTGAGACAACTGAATATCTCTGTATCCCTAAACCAGTATGACGGGAACCCCCACTACTTCTTTATTTAAAATCCAAGTTTTTAAGTCAAATCTTTAGAGTCCTCAAATTGCTTAGTGGTGAATATTTTTCAGTAAAGCCACATCTTACAACCACATTTGCTGAACCATAAGGTTTGCTGTGGTCACTCTTCAAATCTGGCCTGTGGTTTACTTAATTTCTGCCCAAAGGAATGCATGAATATCATCATCAGAATGAGTCTCTAGTCTGTTTCCTGTTTGATGGTAAAAGTCTTTTATTTTTCACAATGTAAAAGCAAATTACTGACAAAATTCTCAGAAGAAAATGAATTCCAATATCGCAAAAGAGTACATTAAGACATGGATCTTGTATATCTTACACCAATATGTACTATAATAAAATAGAAGGAATAAAAGCAGCTATTTGATATTTTTGAAACTGATTCTTTTACTTCAAATCAAATTTAAATAAAATGTGGCATGGGTCAAAAATGAATTTCCAGACACCCGATAGGACATTCTGGGCACTGAAAATATTCAATTATTTTTCTCTTTTCATTCATTCTGTAGTCAATAACCACAGATTTTTGCCGATCTTGCAGTTTGCTTACAACTCTATAACTTCCAAGTTTGTTGAAACTGTAAAATATCATATCAAGTTAACAAAGACTTCTAAAGTGTTTTTAATGCTACTTGAGAATAAATCCACAGAAATTCTAGTGAAAAGATTTCAAAGCTTCAAGAAAAGCCCAGAGGGTAGAGGGTAAAAGAAAAATAAAATTGATACCCCACTCTCAAAAAGACACACACACACACACACACACACACACACACACACACACGTATATACACACCCTCCTAAAATCAAATTACTTGAAGTTCTCCCCTGGTAGATTCTCTTCTAATAGCCACCATTCAATGTTAAAAGCTTATATGTCAAAGAAATAATGTATGAACATTAAACAAAACGGCAGGCCAGAGATATATCAAAAGTTGAAGAGAATGCTAGTGTTTCCTTTACTCAAACTTACTAAAATAATTTAAAGTAAGAATTTCATTCAAATTCTCCATGTCATAAAATTCCAAGTTAAGAAGACATTTAATAACAGTGGGTTGTTGTCAGTTTGGATCAAGTCATCTCAAATAATCTTCATTTAAAGTATTGCCAAATAAATATGTAATATGTGTTAGTTGGGTAAATAAGTTATAAACAATTACTTAGTTAACTTCCAAATTAGTGCTTACTTTCCTATCTAGAAAAAATTAGTAATGTTTTTCAATGTGTTTCAATGTTTTTGCTGTTTTTCTCAGTTTCTCCATAGGCATATAACACAAGACAGGAGATAATCAGGAGATAACAGTGACATGAGGGCAACAAAGCACTTTGCTTCAGACTTGGCAGACTAAGATCCAATACCATGGATTCAGCATGCTTATTCCTTTGTGTATTATCTAAAGGAAGACTGTTCCAGATTTGCTCTAGTGAATAGAGACCTTAAAGCCTAAACAGATCAAACTACATATTCTTCAGCTTTTCATAGACAATAATTCTGTGGAAACTAATCAATTGGTTTTTTTTTCTTTTTTGGTAACCTTTCAAATTTATGTTGCTTTCACACGGACTCTGCAGTCACTTTTAATCTGTTTGAGGTTGTTGTCTATGATCTTCCTAAGATTGTTCTAATGAACCCTGCTTGCTTTTCTTTGTACCTTTTTGGGAGTGGCTTGATATTTTCTAGGTGATGGGGACTGGACCCAGGGCATTGTGAATGTTAGGTCAGCACACTTTCACTAAGCTATATTCTTGCCAGTTACTCTTTTTGATCAAGTACCTAATTTCCAATTTCTGTTTAGCCTGTTCTGCACATATGCTCTCTGATGTCCAGGAATTATTTGTCCTTGACTGAGAGTTCCACATTATTTAGATGAGCAGCAGGAGGAACAACCTCTTCATCTATTAGCTTCATCCTGCCATTCCTGCCCTTACTCTCTATGTATGTTTATGCGTTTTGACTTTCTTTTACAGTAGAATACCATCAGGAATAGTGGTAAAGCACCATGTTCTGAGTGATCAATCAGTGATATATCGTGTCCTACTGATGCATTTCAAGTAATGTAGCATGTTTCTATTATTTTGATGTATTCTGTAAGATGAGGAAGAGGCAAAAACCTCTTCCATGATGGATTACGATAGATAAAATAGAAACAATGTAAAGATCTCAAAATTGAATAGTAAAAAAATTGAATTAGAGATAGAATGTTATTAATGGAGCTAACATGATAATGGATGGAAATAACTGCATAGAAAAGGAAGTTTCCATTAAAGTTATAATGTCAATACTATAATTGTCTAAGGATAAATTCATCTTGAAATACCAGTGGGTATTAAAATATCTTTTAAATTGTATCACTCCCAATGTATATACTTATTTCAAGATGGTAACACAATATTGAAAAAAATCCTAGTACACATCATGTTAGCCAAATGGGCAAGATTGGTATTACTAGTAGTGGCTATGGACACCATGTACCTCAGATATGATATACTACAAAGCATTTTCTTCTGTAGTTTTCTTTTGCCAAATGCATACCCAAAATGAACATGGCAGAGTATCTAACCAACCTAAATTGAAGGTCATTCTCCAAAGAAGTAGCTGGTACATGTCAAAACTGTCAAGATGTTGAAAGACATAGGGAAAAAGTCAAACCCTCGGAAATCAGAAGAGTCTAAAGTGATATGTTGAGTTAATAAAAAATATAGTTCTGGATGGGATCATTGAACAAACAAAAGACTATAGAAAGCATAATGTGATTGCATATTTTCTTATTACCCATTGTGTACACTGATGTCATATTTGACATAACATGCTTGTAGAGCAAATAAATTTGATTGAACAATATCAACTTCATCTTCTGAAAAATGTGACCTTTCTGAGCTTGTAGATGCAGGAGGGACTTCCACATGGAGTAATGCAAGTGGTTAAGAACACTGACCCAATCAGCCAAAGCATCTGGAACAAGATTGGAGATTTGGTTATTGATATTTTCTACCAATCATTCTATAAAATCCATAGGAATAGGAAAGTGATTGTGTTTTCTTAAGATGGTGAATCCACTTGTAGCATAAAATAAATAGGTCTCATGTCACCCTTATAATACGATTGCTGAAATGCTTACCAGGCAGTATTTGTTTTATTTGAAGATCAGAAGTTTGCAAGTTTGTGAAGTGATCGTTGTATGTGAGAGCAATTGTGGGAACAGCATTTTATATAAACCACTTACAGATAAGTAACACCAAAGTATTTTGATTTTGGTAAAAACTTTTGGTAAGCCAATGTCTGCTTAACATTGTTTAACCAGAGTTTCCAAAATAACTCAGAATTTTTTAAAAAACGGAGATACCTATTCATCTGGAGAGTCTGGTCCTTAGAGAAATCTTAAGGAAGATTATTTTAATGTTATTATTTTTCTGCTTTTGGAATGCACACTTGGGAAATTATAGACTGATAACAAGAAACAAATATTTACTCTGTTGTATGAAGTTAAAATTCAATTTGGAAAATTAGATACAATTTCAAAATGTTTTTAATACCTGGTAGAAATATCTATGTAAGAAAAAAGAAAGAAATCTCTCATTTTATATGCCCCAAGTTGTTGTGTAGAATTTATGAAGTCCAATGAAATATGCAGCGCTAATTTCTAAATAACACAATGGAGATTTATTAAATATACAGACAAAAATGCTATCATAGAATTTTATATTAATATTGAATAGTTACTGAACTTCTAGTGCATGCTTTGTATCTCTCCTCTCATGTTGTACAGTGTTCATATAAGGTAAGTGTCATGTGCTGAGAGTCTGGACTAAGAAATCTTTTTAGTCACAAAACTTAGTAACATAACAGGCATCTATGCCTCTGATTCATTACAAAATTTCCCAGATTTGCTAAATATTAAATGTCTATGTACATATGCATACATGTGGATGTAGTATATTATTTCAACCAACACAAATACAATATATACAAAATCAGTACTTTGCTACTGTATCTCATACATTTGTTTTTTTCCATTCCTACTCCTTCGTAGAAGCTGCTGCCTTTTTTCTATAACAATTCCTTGCTGCTTTAGCAAAATTTGTATTCATTTTTGCTGTCTAACTTCAGTGGCAGACCACTTGCAAAATTTTAGTTTTGCAATATTTGGGTTCTGTACATGTATGGATTTCATAATCTGTCATTAGTTGCCAATGACACAGAATAAGGTCTTTTCTTGTGTTTGTTGGCAACTCTTGTTCCCCTGGTCACACTGAGGTATTATAAGCCTGAGGAGACCCTGCTGGGTTACCAGGAGTTCTTGTCTAGCAGGTCAGATATCATTTTAGGCAAATTCTAAATATATCTTCTAGGTCTTTGTACTTCTATATTTGGAAATGTATTTATGCTTCTGTTTTAGAATATAGGCTTCCATTTTTAGCTTATCCTTTCAAAATATTAAGTCATCCGTGAAAAAGATAAAACATCTTTATTGAATTATCTTTTCTTGTGCAATCTTCATTATGCAGTTTCTCAGCATGAGGCCAAGGCAAGATTTGCTACTGACTGTGTGCCAAGCTGTCCACCATCTCACATCTATTGAATACCTACACCATAAGAGTTCATGTACAGGGTTTTGAGCATCCTTGGATCAACTCCCTCCCTTCCAAAGCCTTCCTAGGGTGATTTTCCCATTTCCTCTCCTGCTGACTGCACCCTTGGAGGAGATTTGAAGTCTGAAACATCTTTGATGTTTTCTTCTAGCCATGCCAAAGCCTCCCCAGGGGAAAACAGGCTCTTGCAAGCTGGTGTAAATCGAGTTTTCAGTGAGGAGCATCTGCCAGGCTGTTGTGTTTCATGGCTCTCTCTTTGATGTCCAGCTAGCATGGTGCCTTGTATGCCCACCCAGTATTTAGTGTGTTAGTGAGTCCTCATTACCATCACCTTACTATGGAAACTTGCATGGAAAGTATTTCTGGAACTCATCCCAACCTTCCTCCTTTAGTACCAAGTTTATTTCCTTCTTCCCATTTCATCCTCTCCCCTCTTCTTTCTAACATAAAGACATTTGATAGATATAAAGGAACTTCAATAAATTAAAACAAAACTGAAAATAAAAACAGGATGGGGTAAAACCATGGTTCTTTCAATGACCAATTACAGGATTAGAGTACATTTATGCATCATATCATTTTTGAATAGGATAAAAAAAACTATGATTTTTGGCACTAGATCTTCTGAAAAGGCTTTGGAATCATTCAATTTGCCAACTTTAAATATGTTATAATTTTCAGATGTTTGATAAGTGTGCCTATGGAGAGGCTAATCAAAAAATGATGCTAAGAAATTGAACAATCCTTGTTACTATTTATCAATATATTCATGGATACCTAGAGACAACATTCACCAAATCATTTTATTTTACCTTATAACAGTTGGTTTCTAAGTGGTACAACTTTTCAGGAGGCAATGCCAAAGTGAAAATTAGAATAAGTATTGATATCATCCACAATGCAAGGACACCCTGTAGCTTATAGACATTCAGAACACAAAGGGGACTAGAATTTCCCTGTGAAACCCTGCCATTATACAAAGGAAGATGCTGAGACATGGACAGCACACAAACTTTGAATTCAAGGTTATCTATTGAGCCATTAGCAAATGAAATTTTTTTCTAAACTTTTTTTTCATTCCTTTTGATTTGGGTGATTTGGAATTGGTCTCTTTTGTGTTCTTGCCAATATTGACTGATATTTAAAACAAGTAACTTGTCAAATATAGATTAAGACTAGTCTAAAGTCTTTCATCCCCACATCCTACACTCTTGAGATGAAGGAGGCAAATCTCTTGAGTTTGGAGGCAGCATGGTCTACACAGCAAGTTTTAAGACAACCAGCAATACACAGAAAAGCCATACTTTGACCCAATCCCTAGCCACTTCACAAAAAGGACTGGTCTAGGGCAGTGTCTAGCCTTTATGTGTTTTCTGAGAGACAGGCTAAATCATATATAGCCCTAAGATTCAGTGTCATGTTTCTTCCAAAGCAATCCACAGAACTCAAGTTTAACAAGTCGAAGGGCCCAAGTGAGGACACTTCAATCCCACTTGAGAGAGAGAAGAAAGCAATCAGGAAAGGGAGGGCAGAGGCAGGGAGAGACTTGGGTGGGAGAGGGGAAAGGAAAAGGGGAACATGATCAGGTATTGGAGGGGAAGGGTAGAAGCTCTGAGGACTAGCAGAATGAAGGAAATATGCAACATCTGTGGGTGGGGTGTGAGGTAAGGGCCCTCTAGAATATACCAGAGACCTGGGATGTGAGAGAACCCCAAGAATCAAATGAAGGACCTTAGATGAAATGCCCAACAGTGTGGAGAGGGAACTTGTAGAATCTACCTCCAGTAGAAAGACAGGGTATCAAGTCGTGGGATGGGATTGCTATCCCACAGTCAAAAACTCTGACTCAGGGTTGTCCCTGTCTAAAAGAACTGCAGAGACAAAAATTAGGAAGAAACTGAGGGAAAGGAGGTCCAGTGATCAGCCCAAATCAGGACCTATCTCAAGGGGAGACTATTACTGATGTTATGATGTATTACTTACAGACAGGAGCCTAGTATGGCTGATCTCAGAGGGGCCCAACAAGCAGCTGACTGAGACAGAAACAGATTCATAAAGCCAACCAATGGATAGAAGCTGGGGATCCCTGTGGTTGAATTATAGAAAGACTGGAGGAAGCTGAGAAGGAGGGTGACCCCATAGGAAGACCAGCAGTCTCAACTGAACTGAACCCCTGAGATCTCTCAGACACTAAGCCACCAACCAGGTTGCATATACTAGCTGGTCCAAGGCCCTTGGTGCATATAGAGCAGAGCATTGCCTGGTCTAGCATCAGTGAAAGATGTGCCTAACTATTGAGAGACTTGATGCCCCAGGGACTGGGGAGGCCTGGTATGGGTTGGAATGGAGTGGGGACATCCTCTTAGAGACAGCAAAGAGGAGGAATAGGACAAGAAATTATTTGGAAGGCAGACAACTGAGGGCAATAACGACTAGATTATAAAAAAAATAAAAGGAATGGCCTTTCAGAGCCTGCCATATACATATATCCGCCAAGACTAGATAAGATTGTTGAAGGTAAGTTCATGCTGACATGAACCGGATATAGATGTCTCCTGAGAGACACAGGCAGAGCATGTCAAATACAGAGGTGAATTCTAGCAGCAAACCACTGAACTGAGAATGGGATCCCCATTGGAGTAATTAGAGAAAGGATTGAAAGAGTTGTAGGGACTTGCAACCCCATAAGAACAATGCAACAAACCAGAGCTTCCAGGGGCTAAACCAATACTCAAAGACTATACATGGACTGACCCATGGCTTCAACTGCATATGTAGCAGAGGAAGGCCTTGTTGGGCACCAATGGAAGGAGAAGCTCTTGGTCTTGCCAAGCTTGGACCCCCAGTGTAGGGGAATGTCGAAGGGGCACAGGAAGGAGGGGTGGATGGAAAGGGGAACACCCTTATAGAAGAAGGAGAGGGGGGTGTAATAGGGGGATTATGTCCGGGTACCCGGGAAAGGGAATAACATTTGGAATGTAAATAAAAAAATCCAATAAAAAAAAGAAAGTAAAAAGGACGGAAGATGCCCTGAAAGTGGGGTAAGGATAGAAATCATATTTCTGTTGGCTCAAATTTAACTGTGAAATAGAGATAATCCAGATACCTGAAGATGATATGTTCATGAGATTTGGTACTATTCATTTTATGATGAAATTTGAATGTGAACATTTGGCTTTACAAACAGATACACTTCAAAGATTATGGGTTTAAAATATTGCACAGAAGCACTAGACAAGTTTTAAGATTAGCCCTACTAAAAGACCTTTCCAAGCCTCATCATCAGCATTCTACCTCCTAGTGAATTTTTTACCCTAAGAAGTTTTGTAGTACGTTGTTTTGTTTCCCTGGTACAAAATTTCTTCCTAGAAAAAGAATGTTCTACTAGATGTATTAGCCCAGCCACTTTGCATCTGCATTTTTTCCAAAAGAGACACAACACAAAAATTCTTTCTATAGTAATAGTCAAGATATAGGATGTCAAATCTAGTGATATGCTTTGTCATAATTATGCTGAGTATGATTTCAAATGGAAATGTATGTAAACTGTTTGTCCATTTTTTTTTATTAACTTGAGTATTTCTTATTTACATTTGAATGTTATTCCCTTTCCGGTTTCAGGCAAACATCCCCTAACCCTCCTCCCTTTTTTGGGTGTTCCCTCCCCATCCTCCCCCATTCCTCCCCCCAACAATCCCGTTCACTGGGGTTCAGTCTTAGCAGGACCAAGGGGGCTTTCTCTTACACTGGTGATCTTACTAGGATATTCATTTGCTACCTATGGGTCCAGGTCCAGGGTCATCCATGCCATAGTCTTTAGGTAGTGGCTTGGTCCTGGAAGCTCTAGTTGTAGCATTGTTGTTCATAAGGGTCTTGGCCCTTCAAGCTCTTCAGTTCTTTCTCTGGATTCCTTCAACGGGGTCCTATTCTCAGTTCAGTGGTTTGCTGCTGGCATTCCCCTCTGTTTTGCTGTATTCTGGCTGTGTCTCTCAGGAGATCTACATCCGGCTCCTATCAGCCTGCACTTCTTTGCTTCATCCATCTGGTCTAATTGGGTGGCTGTATATGTATGGGCCACATGTGGGGCAGGCTCTACAATGGGTGTTCCTTCTGTCTCTCTGTTTTTTTTTTTTTTTTTTTTTTTTTTTTTGGTTCTTTTTTTCAGGCTGGGGACCAAACCCAGGGCCCTTGCACTTCCTAGGTAAACACTCTCCACTGAGCTAAATCCCCAGCCCCTGTCTCTGTTTTAATCTTTGCTTCTCTATTCCTGCCAAGGGTATTCTTGTTCCCCTTTTAAAAGAAGGGTAAGCATTCACATTTTGATCATCGTCTTGAGTTTCATTGTTCTAGGCATCTAGGGTAATTCAAGCATTTGGGCTAATAGCCACTTATCAATGATTACATACCATGTGTTTTTCTGTGATTGGGTTAGCTCACTCAGGATGATATTTTCAGTTCAACCATTTGCCTATGAATTTCATAAAAGGCATTGTTTTTGATAAGCTGAGTAATATTCCATTGTGTAGATGTACCACATTTTCTGTATCCATTCCTCTGTTGAAGGGCATCTGGGTTCTTTCCAGCTTCTGGCTATTATAAATAAAGGCTGCTATGAACATAGTGGAGTATGTGTCTTTTTTTTATATGTTGGGGCATCTTTTGGGTATATACCCAGGGGGTATAGCTGGATCCTCAGGCAGTTCAATGTCCAATTTTCTGAGGAACCTCCAGACTGATTTCCAGAATGGTTTGTGCCAGTCTGCAATCCCACCAACAATGGAGGGTGTTCCTCTTTCTCCACATCCTCTCCATCATCTGCTGTCACCTGTGTTTTTGATCTTAGCCATTCTCACTGGTGTGAGGTGAAATCTCAGGGTTGTTTTGATTTGCATTTCCCTTATGACTAAAGATGTTGAACATTTCTTTAGGTGTTTCTCAGCCATTCGGCATTCCTCAGCTGTGAATTCTTTGTTTAGTTCTGAGCCCCATTTTTTGATAGGGTTATTTGTCTCCCTGTGGTCTAACTTCTTGAGTTCTTTGTATATTTTGGATATAAGGCCTCTATCTGTTGTAGGATTGGTAAAGATCTGTTCCCAATCTGTTGGTTGCCGTTTTGTCCTAACCTCAGTGTCCTTTGCCTTACAGAAGCTTTGCAGTTTTATGAGATCCCATTTGTCGATTCTTGATCTTAGAGCATAAGCCATTGGTGTTTTGTTCAGGAAATTTTCTCCAGTGCCCATGTGTTCGAGATGCTTCCCACTTTTTCTTCTATTAGTTTGAGTGTATCTGGTTTGATGTGGAGGTCCTTGATCCACTTGGACTTAAACTTTGTACAGGGTGATAAGCATGGATCGATCTGCATTCTTCTACATGTTGACCTCCAGTTGAACCAGGACCATTTGCTGAAAATGCTATTTTTTTTCCATTGAATGGCTTTGGCTCATTTGTCAAAAATCAGGTGCCCATAGGTGTGTGGGTTCATTTCTGGGTCTTCGATTCTGTTCCATTGGTCTATCTGTCTGTCTCTGTACCAATACCATGCAGTTTTTATCACTATTGCTCTGTAATACTGCTTGAGTTCAGGGATAGTGATTCCCCCTGAAGTCCTTTTATTGTTGAGGATAGCTTTAGCTATCCTGGGTTTTTTGTTATTCCAGATGATTTTGCAAATTGTTCTGTCTAATTCTATGAAGAATTGGATTGGTATTTTTGATGGGGATTGCATTGAATCTGTAGATCTCTTTTGGTAGAATGGCCATTTTTATATATTAATCCTGCCAATCCATGAGCATGGGAGATCTTTCCATCTTCTGAGTCTTCTTCAATTTCTTTCTTCAAGTCTTGAAGTTCTTGTTACCAGATCTTTTACTTGCCTGGTTAAGTCACACAGGTACTTTATATTATTTGGGTCTATTATGAAGGGTGTCATTTCCTAATTTCTTTCTCGGCCTGTTTCTCTTTTGTGTGAGGCTACTGATTTATTTGAGTTAATTTTATACCCAGCCACTTTGCTGAAGTTGTTTATCAGCTTTAGTAGTTCTCTGAGGTGGAACTTTTGGGATCACTTAAATATACTATCATATCATCTGCAAATAGTGATATTTTGACTTCTTCTTTTCGATCTGTATCCCCCTTGACCTCCTTTTGTTGTCTGATTGCTCTGGCTAGAACTTCCAAGAACTATATTGAATAAGTAGGGAGAGAGTGGGCAGCCTTGTCTGATCCCTGATTTTAGTGGGATTGCTTCAAGTTTCTCTCCATTTAGTTTAATGTTAGCAACTGGTTTGCTGTATATGCTTTACTATGTTTGGTATGGGCCTTGAATTCTATTCTTTCCAGGACTTTTTTATCATGAAGGGTATTGAATTTTGTCAAATGCTTTCTCAGCATCTAATGAAAATGATCATGTGGTTTTGTTCTTTCAGTTTGTTTTATATAATGGATCCACGTTGATGGTTTCCGTATATTAAACCATCCCTGCATGCCTGTGATAAACCTACTTGATCATAGTGGATGATTGTTTGATGTGCTCTTGGATTCAGTTTGCAGGAATTTTTATTGAGGATTTTGTTGATATTCATAAAGGGAAATTGGTCCCAAGTTCTCTTTTCTTTGTTGGGTCTTTATTGTGATTTAGGTATAAATAATTTGACCATAGAAGGAATTGGTGGTACTCCATCTGTTTTTCAATTCTATGGAATAGTTTAGGGATAGTATTGGTATGGGGTCTTCTATGAAGGTCTGATAGAATTCTGCACTAAACCCATCTGGACCTGGGCTCTTTTTGGTTGGGAGACCTTTAATGACTGCTTCTATTTCCTTAGGAGTTATGGGGTTGTTTAATTGGTTTATCTGTTCCTGATTTATTTTTATATTTATGTGCTTTATATGTATTTACTTATTTAGGAGAGAATACATTCTCTTGTTTCGTGGAATAAAATGAACAAATCTCTAATGAACAAAAAGTGTTGCATTAAGATTAAGTTTTAAAATTCTTGACAAAGAATTATGAAAGGTGCCTGGATTTTGATTTATGTTTTTGATATAAGACATTATCTTTATAGTAAAGTACTTACTTTAAAAACAGAAAGTGCACTGGTCACACAGGTGGCATTCAAGCACATTCATATTTAAGATTGCCCTATTTACAGGCCCTAAACTATGAGAGTAGTTTAAATGCTCATATGATAAAGAGGAAAAGAATATGGGAAATTTTATTCATCCATAAAGAAGAATAAAATAAGGTCGTTTTCAGGAAAGTGGGAGAGATTGGAGGTTATCATGTTAAGGGAAATTAGCAGACTCAGGAAGACAAGATAGATTTTCTCATATGTAGAATCTATGTGTATACACATATATACATATATATTATTTTTTTAGATTATAATATAATTACATCATTAATCCTATCCATTTATCCTCACTATACTGTGCTTCTTGCTTTTATTCAAATTCTTTATCTGCCATTTTTTCTCAGGAGTTTATTTGAAAAATATTGAAAGTTCAGTTATCATTATGCATATATGTGGTGTGTGTGTGTCGGATTCTGATTCTGAGGTCTGCTTTATATGTTAACTTGACCTTTTTCCCTTACTGCTTTTAATATTCTTTCTTTATTTTGTGCGTTTGGTGTTTTGACTATTATGTGACGGGAGGTGTTTCTTTTCTGGTCCAATCTATTTGGAGTTCTGTAGGCTTCTTGTATGCCTATGGGTATCTCTTTTTTAGGTTAGGGAAGTTTTCTTCTATGATTTTGTTGAAGATATTTACTGGTCCTTTGAGCTGGGAGTCTTCACTCTCTTCTATACCTATTATCCTTAGGTTTGATCTTCTCATTGAGTCCTGGATTTCCTGTATGTTTTGGACCAGTAGCTTTTTCCGCTTTACATTATCTTTGACAGTTGAGTCAATGATTTCTATGGAATCTTCTGCTCCTGAGATTCTCTCTTCCATCTCTTGTATTCTGTTGGTGATGCTTGTATCTACAGCTCCTTGTCTCTTCTTTTGGTTTTCTATATCCAGGGTTGTTTCCATGTGTTCTTTCTTGATTGCTTCTATTTCCATTTTTAATTCCTTCAACTGTTTGATTGTGTTTTCCTGGAATTCTTTCAGGGATTTTTGTGACTCCTCTCTGTATGCTTCTACTTGTTTGTTTATGTTTTCCTGTGTTTCTCTAAGGGAGTTCTTCATGTCTTTCTTGAAGTCCTCCAACATCATGATCAAATATGATTTTGAAACTAGATCTTGCTTTTCTGGTGTGTTTGGATATTCAGTGTTTGCTTTGGTGGGAGAATTGGGCTCCGATGATGCCATGTAGTCTTGGTTTCTGTTGCTTGGGTTCCTGTGCTTGCCTCTCGCCATCAGATTATCTCTAGTGTTACTTTGTTCTGCTATTTCTGACAGTGGCTAGACTGTCTTATAAGCCTGTGTGTCAGGAGTGCTGTAGACCTGTTTTCCTGTTTTCTTTCAGCCAGTTATGGGGACAGAGTGTTCTGCTTTCGGGCGTGTACTTTTTCTTCTCTACAGGTCTTCAGCTGTTCCTGTGAGCCTGTGTCTTGAGTTCACCAGGGCAAATCGTTTGTAGCAGAAAAGTTGCCTTTTACCTGGTCCCCAGGCTCAAGTTTGCTCGGGGTGTTGCCTGGAGAGCTCCACGGCCTCAGCAGCCAGGAAGATCTGGGCCGCCCCTTCCGGGAGGTTTCGTGCACCAGGGTTCCAGGTAGCTTTTGTTTTCCTCTGGGGTCAGTACTGTGTGCAGCGTGCAGTCTCTTCTGGTTTCCCAGGCGTGTCCGCCTCTCTGAAGGTTTAGCTCTCCCTCCCACGGGATTTGGGTGCAGAGAACTATTTATCCGGTCGGTCCCTTCAGGTGCGGTGTCTCAGACGCAGTGGATCTGCTGCCCTGGGCCCTCCTCTACGGGTACTCAGAGGCCGTGACAGTTTCCTCCTGGGCCAGGGATGTGGGCAGGGGGGGGCAGCGTTGGTGGTCTCCTCCGCTCTGCTGCCTCCGGAGGGCCCGCCCGACCAGGCGGCGAGAACTCCCCTCCAGGGGGCCTGGGAGCAGAGAGCTGCTGAAGGCAGGGATCCTCCGCTGGTCCGGGACTCTGGCCAAACACCGGAAGTGTCGTCACCTGAGTTTTTTATTTTAGCCATTCTGACTCGTGTGACGTAGACTCTCAGGGTTGTTTTGATTTGCATTTCCCTGATGACTAAGGATGTTGAACAGCCAGGTGATATTCCTCAGTTGAGAATTCTTTGTTTAGCTCTGTACCCCATTTTAAATAGGGTTATTTGTCTCTCTGGAGTCTAACTTCCTGAATTCTTTGTATATTTTGGATATTAGTCCTCTATCAGATGTAGTATTGTTAAAGAACTTTTCCTAATCTATTGGTTTCCATTTTGTCCTAATGACAGTGTTCTTTGGTTTAAAGAAATTTGCGGTTTATGAGGTCGCATTTGCGATTCTTGATCTCAGAGCATAAGTCATTGGTGTTCTGTTCAGGAAATTTTCCCCAGTGCCTATGTGTTTGAAGATCTTCCCCTCTTTTTAGTTTGAGTATATCTGCTCTTAAGGGGAGGTCCTTGATCCACTTGGACTTGAGCTTTGCAATAAGAATGGATCAATTTGCACTCTTCTACATGCTGACCTCCAGTTGAACCAGCACCACTGGTTGAAAATGCTATCTTTTTTCCATTAGATGTTTTAGGCTCCTTTCTCAAAAATTAAGTGATCATAGGTAGTTGGATTCATTTCCGAGTCTCCAGTTCTATTCCACTGATCTATCCGTCTGTCTCTGCATCAATAAAATACAATTTTTATCATTATTGCTCTTAAATAAAGCTTGAGGTCAGGATAGTGATTCCCCCAGAAGTTCTTTTATTGTTGAGGATAGTTTTCACTATCCTGAGGATTTTTTTAATTTCAAATGAATTAGCCAATTGCTCTTTCTAACTCTATGAAGAATTGAGTTAGAGTTTTGATGGGGATTGCATTGAGTCTGTAGATTGCTTTTGTTTTAGGATGAAATGTTCTATAGATAACTGTTAAATCCATTTGATTCCTAACTTCTGTTATTTGCTCTGTGTCTCTGTTGAGTTTCTATTTCCATGACCTGTCCGATAATGAGAGTAGGATTTTGAAGTCTCCCACTCTCGTTTTGTGATTTTTCAATGTGTGCTTTGAGATTTAGTTAGGTTTCTTTTTTGAATGTAGGTGCCCTTGCATTTGGAGCATAGATATTCATGATTGAGAGTTCATCTTGGTGGACTTTTCCTTTGAAGAATATGAAGTGTCCTTCCTTACTTTTTTTTTTAATAGTTTTTGGTTGCAATTCGAATTTATTCAATATTAGAATGGCTACTGTGGCTTGTTTCTTTGGACCATTTGCTTGGAAAATTGCTTTCCCGCCTTTTCCTCTGAATTAGAGTCTGTCTTTGTCACTCAGGTGTGTTTCCTGTATGCATCAAAAATGCTGAGTCTTCTTTACATATCCAATCCGTTTAGTCTATGTCTTTTTATTGGGTAATTGAGTCCACTGATGTTGAGAAATATTAGGGACCAATGATTATTGTTTCCAGTTATTTTTGTGTAAGAGGTGGAATTATGTTTATTTGGGTATCTTATTTTGGGTTAATTCAAATTAGATTACTTTCTTGCTTTTTCTAGGGTGTAGTTTCCCTCCTTGTGTTGGAGTTTTCTTTGTAGGGCTGAACTTGTTGACAAATATTGTGTAAATTTGGTTTTGTCATGGAATATCTTAGTTTCTCCATCTCAATTAACATTCAAAGTTTTGCTGGATTTAGTAACCTGGGCTGGCATTTTTATTCTCTTAAGGTCTGTATACATCTGCCCAGGGTCTTCTGACTTTCATAGTCTCTGGTGAGAAGTCTGATATAATTCTTTAGATCTGCCTTTATATGTTACTTGACCTTTTTCCCTTACTGTTTTTAATATTCTTTCTTTTTTGTGTGTGCATTTGGTGTTTTGACTATTATGTAGCAGGAGGAATTTCTTTTCTGGTCCAATCTATTTGGAGTTCTATATGCTTCTTGTATGTTTATGGACATCTCTTTTTTTAGGTTAAGGAAGTTTTCTTCTATAATTTTGTTGAAGGTATTTACTGGCCCTTGAAGTTGGGAATTATCCTTTTCTTCTACACCTATTACACTTACTTTTGATCTTCACATTATGTCTTGGATTTCCTGGATGGTTTGGGTTACGAGATTTTTGCATTTTGCATTTTCTTTGATGTTTATGTCAATGCTTTCTATGGTATCTTCTGCCCCTGAGCTTCTCTCTTTTATCTCTTTTATTATGTTGGTAATGCTTGTGTCTATGACTCTGATCTTTCCTGGTTTTTATTTCCAAGGTTGTCTCCTTTTGTGATTTCCTTATTATTTCTACTTCTATTTTTAGATGGTTTTGTTTAATTCCTCCAAATGTTTGGTTGTGTTTTCCTGTATTTCTTCAATGTGTTTTTGTGTTTCCTGCTTAAGGGCTTCTACCTGTTTACCCATGTTGTCCTGTATTTATTTAAGGGAAGGGAGTTAGTTATGTTCTACTTAACGTCCTCTATCAACATCATGAGTTGTGATTTTAAATCAAAATCTTGCTTTTCCAATATGTTGGGGGTATCCAGAGCTTGTTCTTCTAGGGGAATTGGGTTCTAATGATGCCAAGTGGCCTTGGTTTCTTTTGCTTAGGTTCTTTCCCTTGCCTTTGGCCATCTGTTTATCTTTGGTGTTAGCTTGTTTTGCTCTCTCTGACAGTGACTTGTCCCTCCTGTAAGCCTGTGTTTCAGTACTCCTAGAGACCAGCTTTCTCTCAGCGGGATCTGGGTACAGATAGTTGTGTCTCAGCATCAGCTCTGGGTGCAGGCAGACACCTGGAGGGATCTGTCCCACTCAAATTCTTGGTCTCTTTTTCATTTATTTCTTTCGTAATTGTATACTCCTACATATATAGATAAAATGCACTCAGTCAATATAATATTACTTGTATATTTTTAGTGCTGACCATTTGGTGTTTTTTTAATTGGATATTTTTGTGCTCATCTAACTGGATGTCTGCATGTAGAAGAATGAATGTACACCCATATTCATCACCCTGCCTGAAACTCAAGTCCAATGGATAAAACAACATAAAACCTGACACACTAAATCTCATAAAGAAGAAAGTGAGAAACACCCTTAAAGTCTATAAAATATAATTTTGGGATTTTGATGGGGATTGCATTGAATCTGTAGACTGCTTTGGTACTTTTCCACTTTCACTATGTCAATCTTGCCTATTTATGAGCATGGAATATCTTTCCTTCTTTTGATATCTTCTTCAATTTCTTTGAGGGCTTGAAGTTCTTATCATACAGATCTTTTTCTTGCTTAATTAGATTTACACAAAGATATTTTATATTATTTGTGGGTATTGTAACGTGTGTTCTTTCCCTAATTTCTTTCTAAGACAGTTATCATTTGTCTAAAGGAGGACTACTGATTTTTTTCTGAGTCAATTTTGTATCCAGCCACTTTTCTAAAGGTGTTTATCCACAGTAGGAGTTCTCTGGTAGAATCTTTGGGGGGGTCACTTATGTATACTATTATATCATCTACAAATAGCAATACCTCCCACTTCATCTGTTCCAATTTGTATCCCCTTTATCTTTTTTAGTTGTCTTATTCCTCTAGCTAGAACTTCAAATCAAATAGAGAGGGACAGAGCAAATAGCCTTGTCTTGTCCCTAACTTTATTTGGATTGATTTAAGTTTCTCTTCCTTTAGCTTGATGTTGGCTATTGACTTCTTGTATATTGCTTTGATCATATTTAGAAATATGCTTTATATCTCTGATCTCTCTAATTTTTATAACTCAGAATAAAGGCCTGAAAAAAAGCTTTCCAAGCAAACATAACCAAGAAGCTAGCTGGTGCAGCCATTCTAATATGTAATAAAATTGATTTTCAACCAAAATTAATCAAAAGAGACAGAGAAAGACACTTCATATTTATCAAGGAAATATATACCAAGATGGTATATGAGTTCATATGAATTTTATGACATGCATTTCTATTTCAGTGAAGACTTAGTTGAGCATTTTGATTGGGATAACATTCCAATACAGACCACTTTTAATAAAATGATCATTTTAACAATAATAATTCTATTAATTCATGAGTATGCTATGTCTTTTCATCATTTAATGTGTTTATCTTAAAGGGAAAGTCTTTTAATCACTACTAAATTCTGCATGTGTGCATACATGCTTTTGTGTGTGTGTGTGTGTGCATGTGTGTGTTTGTGTGTGTGTGTGTTTGTGGGTGTGGGGGGAGAAAGAGAGAGGAGAGAGAAGGAGAGGGAGAGGGAGAGGAGAGAGAGAGAGAGAGAGAGAGAGAGAGAGAGAGAGTGATGAGACAAGAGGATGATGTGCATTGTTCTACTCTATTATTCTGTACTTATTTCCTTGAGATAGGGTTTCTCAACAAACCTGGAACTAGACCGGCAGTGCACAGTCCCAATAATTCTCTTGTCTCCATCTTAGATTCAGTTGTCTGTTTCCATGTTCAACTTTTCTTGTGGATGTTGGAGTTTCAAAACCCAGCTTTCTAGTGGGAATTTTATTAGAATTGTATAATATCTATAAATCACTTTAAGAGGTGAAATGAACTTAACTTTCTGAATCTTGAAAATTCTATAACATTATATAAGTGATTATCTTAGGAAACTTTTCATGTCATTGGAGTATATCTTACATATAGTGTATCTATATTAGTTATATTTATTTTGCTGTGACAAAAATACTGACAGAAACAAATAATGGGAGAAAAGATTGACTACTCAGTTTTGTAGTTTCAAGTCATAGCCCTTGCTTCAATTAGTTCTTGAATCTGTGCTGATATAGAGCAATATGGCAGTGGGAACATGTAGCAGAGATTACTTTTAGCTACTAGAAGACAGGTAACATGGGAAAGAGGGAGGAGATGAGTGAAAAAGGAGAGGAGGGAAAAGAAAGGGAGAGTAGGTGAGGAGAGGAGGAGACCAAGACAAAAAAAAACAGCCCAAAAGGAGAAACTCCCATAACTATATCTTTCAATCAAGTTACAGATCTTAAATTTTTAGAATTTCATAAAACAGTGGCACTGACTTGGGACCAAGATTCACCACACCAGATATGGGTGTTATCACCTTTAATCCATCACATTGTCTAATCCACCCCCAAACATTTCATATGTTTATTCTATTATATTCTAGATGATTTTATTTCAATTTCTTTTCATTGCATGCCAATACATAGTACAATTATTTTGGTATAATATTCTTGTTTTAATCTGCTACTTTATTCCACTCACTCAATAGTTCTAGCATATGCTTCTGTGGATTTGATATTTTTGGTATCAAGCTGATATGGCATCTGGGATACAAGCAGCTCTGCTTCTGCCTTTTAACATGGATGCCTTCATCCTTTAATGCGTTTCTCTGTCTCCAGTTCTTATACCATGTTACGCAGGAGTGGGAAAATGGGCACCCTGACTTTGTTTTTTATTTTATAAAATTTTCATCCTTTCATAATGAAAAATATAATTGAGGCTATAGATTAACAAAGATACCTACTGTAACATTGAGGAATTTTCCTTCTATTCCTATTTGCTGAGAGGATTTTGTTTTCAGATATGGATGCTGTATTCAGGCTCATTGTGTTTTCTCTGTGCATGTTACGGTAATCAAATAGTTTTTCTTCTTTTTTAAGTTTGTTAATATAGTGAACTATATTAATTTATTTTTATATTTTATGACAACTTACATTCCTGAGTTCAACCATGATGAACCTGATATATATTATCCTTTTAAATCATTGCCGTTTCTTTTGCTCTCATATCATTGTTTTTCAAAGGCACTGGTATACCACTAGTGTACTAAGTACTTAAAACTGTTAGTGAATGTATCCCAAAACATATATATATATATATATATATATATATATATATATACTTATTTTATAGTTTTTTTAATTTCTTTTTTCTTGAGTGTGATGAATAGAGCTGTAAAAACATATGCTCAGCATTATACCTGAGTATGATAATTCTTTGGCTTAGATTTGTCATAGGGATTTTAGATTCAATGACTTAGGATTAAATTGCATTTCTGTGTTTTTTAGGGATCTGAAAATAATGAGCACATATTCCTTAGCATCTATAACAAATGGATCCAAGTGTGAAGGTTTACCTACATCTCAAATTTTTGTTTCGATTTTTATTTCCACGTTTTCACTAATATATGTTTTAGAACAGTCGACTGAACCATAGTTAAAAGACCTTCACATCCATATGGTGTTGATAGATCAGACTTCCAATTGGAGAAATCTATGCCTACATTATAGTCTTTAAAAAGTTCACAAGTGGGGGTTGGGGATTTAGCTCAGAGGTACAGCACTTGCCTAGCGAGCGCAAGGTCCTGGGTTGGGTCCCCAGCTCCGGAAAAAAAAAAAAAGTTCACAAGTAACAACTGTTTATCCATGAGACATAATATATTCAGTTTGGATCCCAGGTAAACACGTCATTGTATAAATTGACAAGCCACATCTGTTTAAATAACTGTACCCTAACCCTTTTGAACATGTTGAAAAATATCTGGAACAACCTGGTAAAAGAGTACAACTGATCTTTAGATTTACTTCTTTGTATTACCAGCTTCCCACATTTCTGAGGTTAGTGTCCTTCTCTATGTAACACAGTCACTTAAATTGTCTCAGAAGTCTAACTGTTATCAAACGCAAATTGTTTACATAACAAACTCCTGGCCAACAGTTGAGTAATTTTAAGCCTTGGAGAAAAGCAAAGTAAAGGCATCAACAATCTATTGTGGGCAGTAGGGTATCATTTGCATCCTGAAATAAAGTGCAATCTGTTCTATAATCCTCTTTGTAGAAAGCACTATTTAATCTCAGCATATTTGTGTCTAAGAACTTTACTGATACATTGGATATTAGGCTGAAACATCCAGGGTGTGGTAGCAATTTTATTCTTAAGGTTTCAAATATTCATAAGGCAGGCTTGTTTGCTCTTCCAATTTGTCTTCTGACTTCCTTCTGAATGATCTCATTTGAGGTTTCAAGAGACTAGAATTTAATATTTGAAATAACTTCACCTATGGTTGAGTGGAGATACATTTCTAAAGTGAATCATGGCTGTGGGTTAGCCACATTCTCTTTCCCCCTTTTTAAGGTTCTTTATTTATTTATTATTATATTCTTGGAAAAGATAGAATGATAAATTAGTAGACATTTTGTTGACTAGGGTATGTTGCTAAGAAATCACTGAGCTATTTCACATGAGAATATATTTAAGCCCCCTCCCTAAGTAGTGCCTTTATGAACCAGAAGATGCCTTCTAAAGGAAGAAAGCAACCAACTTTCCTACCAAGCTATGATGTCTATGAACCAAAATTACCAGCATGCCATGATAACCTTAAGGGTACAGTGATGACACTCATGCCTTGGTGGTCTCTAATTGCACTTAAGATCCACTAACAAGAGTGAAAGCATGCCAGGTTCTCAATACAAAATCAACAACCCTGTGCTAATGAAGTCATAGATCTTGGAAAGGAACCTACACATGCCACTCTAGTAAATCACTACAATCCTTAACTACATTCTAAATATTCATCAGACATTATCAAGGAAACTTTTTTCATTGCAATAGACACATAGCTATGATGACAGAAACCTTAGTAATAAGAATGTAGGAATTATGGAGCCCTGCTCCAACTGATATACTCTACAAAACAGCTCCCCACACCAAAGGTTCAAGTGATCACTAATACAAGAGGTAGCAGAAATATTGTAAGAGGCAAAGGATCAAGGAATTTGATATGAGATTGTGTCTTTTAGGAATATCAGAATCTGTACCCACAAAGTCTTACCAGCATGAGTGCTTACAAATGAGCTGAAAAAGAACAACAACATGGATGTATGTACTTGGGCAAGGGAAAGTCTATGAATCCTCAACCTTAGTCAAAGAACCACAGTCAACTAAGGAGTGCAGAGAGCAGGAGAACTACCACCTCCTCCCAGGGAGGAGCATACAATTTGGTTATTCAATATCAAATGGTCAACACTGAAAACATATATATCAACAACACTGTAAAGTCTAAGCAGGTTTAATTTAGATATATAGGAATATATGTATGAAATGCAATTAATGGAAAAAGAGAATATGAGTTTGGACAAAAGCAAAGAGGACTATAAAGGAGGCTTTGGAAGGAGGAAGGAAAGAGGAAAGAGGGGAGTGATGAAATAAATTTAAAAAAATCATTGAAAAATAGTAAATGAAATATTTAAAAATAGATTCTTTAACAAATGAAATTATTCAGGCAAAACCAAATATCCACATCTACAAAAGTTCAATTAAATCCATATTTCTTGTTCTAAAAATGGATAATTAACCAAGTATTTTAAAACATAAGACCTGGAATGCTGAAGCTACTAAGGGGAAACATAGGAGAAACATTTCAAAATAATGGCTCAGACAATGATTTCCTGAATAGGAGTTAAATATCTCAGGAAAAGCAAAATTGACACATGGATTAGATGAAACTCAAAGTTTCTACAGAGTGAAGGAAACAATAGTAATGGAAGTAATGACATAAAGTGATTTGCCATTATTTCATCTGGTAGAAGACTAACATTTAGCATGAATAAACCATTTCGAAATCGAACACCAAATGAACAAGTAAACCGATAAACAATTGGGAAAATGATCTGAACAGTCACTTGTCAAAACAAGTTCAAATTGGCAGTATCTGAAAACAGCTTTCCCCTTATCTACATTAGGAGACTTATCTCACCCTTTCAGAAATAGGTATTTCAAAAAGAAAAGAAATATCAAGTGCTGATAAGGATGAGGGTGCAGGGGACCCACCACAAATGTTTTGACTGGCAGTGTAAATTATTTAATCTATTATGTAAATAGCTTTTATAGTTGATTAAAACACTAAAATAGAACTGCCATGTTATTCAGATATATATCAGAAAACAAAATCAACACCTATAAACAGTACCTATGTTCCATGTTTACTATGACACTATTCACAATAGCCACACTATGGAATCAGCCTCTGAGCCCTTCATCAGATAAATAGGTAGGATATAGTTATATATCAAAAGTGGAATTGTATAAATGGAACAAGATCTTGCCATTTGCATGAAAGAGAAAGGGACTAGATATCATCATATTAACCATAATTTAACAGACCCAGACAAATAAGCACCTCCTATTGTTTTCTCCTATTGTGAATACTATATTTATTTTATATATAATATAAAAATAGTAGCAAGACTTCTAGAAGTGTGAAAAGATGAGAGTTGACATTAGATTACTATTTTTTGAATTGAACATATCTGTGATGCAATGCAGTAGCTGCAAGGAGAGAACAGACCCTCCATTTAAAAAAATGCCTCTTAAGACATAGCAATTGGTGCAATCTTGTAGGAAACTTTCTAACTAGGTGATCATTGGGAGGTCAATGGTGGTACTATCTCCTGACTGGTAGTCCTGGGTTCTATAAGAAAGCAGGCTGAGCAAGATATGAAGAGCAAGCCAGTAAACACCACCCCTCCAGGGACTTCGCATCTTCTCCTTCCTCCAGGTTCCTGTCCTGTTTGAGTTCCTGTCCTAACTTCCTTCTTTGATGATAGCAACAAAGAAGTATAAGCCAAATCAACCCCCTTTCTCCACATCTGGCCTTTTGGTCATGATGTTTCTTCATAGCAATAGAAATCCAAAATAAGACCAAGAAAAACTGGATGCTTTTGAAAGTCAAGAAGTAAACTTTACATGTTGGGGAAATATTCACAAGAATCCCTCCCCAGGATTATAGAAGCAGTACAGAATTGTGGTTGGAGGAGAGATCCCTATAGATTTCTCAAGCCTGTTGAACTGCCTGCAAGTTGTTCAGAAAGTTGTAGTCAGTCTTTCATTCTGTACATGTTATTGAGTTACTGCTATGACCTCAAAAGTAGACTATAAAATTCCCAAGTAAAATACTTTCTACAAAATGATTGATAGAGAGGGTCATTAGTTGTTTTTTAATATAGTGTATTTGGTTTTGACTGCAATATTAAATATCTTTTATTTAGAGCTTATTGCTTGCCTCCAGTTGCCATTAGAAATGATCCCCAATTTTGCTTAAAGTTGAAAGTGGTCAATGATAACAGTTTCAGACATGTTTATTAAAAAGTTCTTGTTAGGTTTCCTACAGAATATTTGTCATGGTTGACTTTTTCACATAAAATGGGTATTCAGTCATCTCAGAGAATGCAATGCTCAGGATGATAAAATGCTCCTTTTTAATTTGCTTTCTGAATACAGGACTGTACTCACCCATATCATAAACTTCCTTTTTCTTTTTTCGTAAATCATTGTTGATGTGTTTTTAGATTTGACACTTATCCTCACCAGAGTTTGCTATCGCATTGAGTTTAATGCATTCTCGTTTTCACATCAATAGCCTGATTACTAATTTGCAGTAGAAATTGAACTACAAAAATATACAAATTCAATCCATTTAAAACCTTTTGGAATTTGCTGTGGTTTCATGATTATTTCTTCCATTTAGATACTGTGCACATTTTCAGGGATGATCTCAGTTCTGGGCACTTGAAGTATGGTTATGTGTTTTAATATCAAACCCAGATGAGTGTAATTTGTAACACTCATGACAAGTTTCCCTGCTCTAGGCTAACCAACTCATTGTGGTTTGTCAAAACTTTCTTAGGGTACTGAAAGTCCCATCTCTTGGAAACTTTTTCAATCCCAAGCTAATAGGATAATAGGTCATCTTACCATACTCTTAAACTCAAAGAAAATGGCAGAGTGTCCACTCTTGACTGGCCAATAAAATTCCTAGTTACTTTCAAAGGAAGGAAGTCAACTTCTGTTAGAAATTGCAGGTAGCAGTTACATTATTTCTAATACCTAAGAATAGCTGGTAGGAATATTCGATTGTTGATTCAATAGGATGTATTTTCTGAAAAATAAATGCTGAATACATAAAAGAATGTTGCCTATACTCCAGTAGAAATGAAAGAATTAAACTACCATATTTTCAACACTTAACATGTAAATCTACAATTGGTTCTCACTCTCTTGATGTTACTTTTATTCAGTATATTTTGCTCTTTGAAATAGCCATTTAAAAAAATTAACAGTATTACAGATCATCCTTGTACCTCTTGCTCACACAGTTCAACACATACACAATAAATAAACATGTTATACATATATTTCAGTTTATCATGGAATAACTCGAAATACCACAAGGAATAAAACTGCAAAGGTAAATTCATCACAACTGAATTATTATTTCAGTACATAAAAAACCAACTGATGCAAAAAAAGGAGAAAATGCCAACTTTCAATATCAACTCTTTTCAAATGTGTATGAAAAGAAAATGACAGTCTAAAATATATGTTGGAAGAAGAGACTAATTTGTTCTTTAATTTTTTCATATAATATATTCCTTTTGTTCTACCTTCTACAACTCCCTCCTAGATTCTTTAACCCTTTCCACAAAATCCATTCTCTCTTCCTTTCCCCATATGTCTCCTTCCCTTTCCCATATGTGTGTCTAAAATAAAAAATCAATAAAAACATGAAGACAAAAAAAAATAAATAAAACCAAAACGTACTCACAAACACACACACACACACACACACAATAAGTCACATACAATTTTTTCTAGGCATGAGAGCTACTGGGAAGTGTGGTTGATACCCAAAACATTTCTATTGAAGAAAACTGATAACTTTTCCAATCAAGAATCACTTGTAAACTTGTTTTTAGGGGTGGATCTTTGGGTCTAATACTAGAGAAAGGGATAATTTTTATGGTGCATAGTGTGAAGTTCTAATTTTTTATTGGATGCTTTACATATTTACATTTGAAATGTTATCCCTTTTTCCCCTTCCATCCTCCCTCCCAGTTCTTCTATGAAAATGCTCCCACTCCCACCAACTAACTCCCACCTCAACACCCTGGCATTCTCCTACACTAGGGAAACAAACCTTCATAGTACCAAGGGCTTGTCCTATCAATACCAGACGAAGTCATCCTCTGTTACATATGTGGCTGAAGCCAGGGGTCCCTCCATATGTATTCTTTGGTTCCTGGCATAGTCCCAGGGAGCTTTGGGAAATCTGGTTGGTTGATATTTTTGTTCATCCTCTGGGGTTGCAAATGCCTTCAGCTACTTCAGTTCCTTCTCTAACTCTTCCACTGGGGTCATTGTGCTCAGTCCCAGCTGTAAGCATCCTCATCTGTATCAGTAGGGCTCTGGCATAGCCTCTCAGGAGACATCCATATCAGGCTCCAGTAAACACGCACTTCTTGGCACCAGAAATGGACTGGATTGTGGCTGTATGAAACGGATCCCGGGGGGCAGTCTTTGACGAACTTTTCAGCCCATGCTCCACTCTTTTGTCCCTGTATTTCCTCCCCATGAGTATCTGTTCTCCTTTCAAGAAGTTGACTAAAAGTATCCATATTTTCTATCTTCTTTTTCCCAGAGCTTCATGGTCTATGAATTGCTTTATAAACCCAGCTTTTTGGCTATTACCTACTCTTTATCAGCAGAGGCGCCCATGCATGTTCTTTGTGAATTGGTACTTACCCAGGATGGAAACTTCTTCTAGTTCCATCCATTTGCCTATGAATTTCATGCTGTCATTGTTTTTAATAACTGAATAGTAGTCCATTGTGTAAATCTGTCACATTTTCTGTATCCACTCCTTTGTTGAAGCACATCTGGATTCTTTCCCGCTTCCAGCTATTATAAATAAGGCTGCTATGAACATAGTGGAGCATGTGTTTTGTTTTGTTTTGTTTTTTCATATGTTGCAGCATCTTTTGGGTATATGCCGAGAAGTAGTATAGCTGGGTCCCCAGCTAGTACTATGTCCAATTTTCTGAGGAACCTCCAGACTGATTTCCAGAGTAGTTGTACCAGTTTGAAATCCCAACAACAATGAAGGAGTGTTCTTCTTTCTCTACATACTCACCACCATCTGCTGTCACCTGAGTTTTTGATCTTTGCCATGCTGAATGGTGTGAGGTGGTGTCTCAGGTTTGTTTTAATTTGCATTTCCCTCATGACTAAGGATGTTTAGCATTTCTTTAGGTGCTTCTCAGCCAATTGCTATTCCTCAGTTGAGAATCTTGGTTAAACTCTCTAACCCATTTTTAAAAGGATTATTTGGTTCTCTGAAGTCTAACTTCTTGAGTTCTTTATTGGATATTAGCCCTCTATCACGTGTAAGATTGGTAGAGATCTTTTCCAAATATATAAGTTGCTATTTGTCCTATTGATAGTGTCTTTTGCCTTAAAAGAAGTTACTTGAAATTTATGAGACCTCATTTGCTTCCATTCCTGATCTAGAGCATGTCATTGGAAATTCTGTTCAGGAAAATTCTCTCATGTGTTCAAGTGTTCAGATTCTTCCCTGTTTTTTCTATTAATAAAATATCTTTGCTTTAAGTGGAGGCCTTTGATCTACTTTAACTTGAAATTACTGTACAAGGAGAAAAATAAGAGTTGAATTGCATTCTTTTCTACATGCTGACTCCAGTTGAACAAGTGCTTACCGTTTGGAAACGTGTCTTTCAATTGATAGTTTTATTCTTTGTTAAAAATCATACCATATGTGTGTGGTTCATTCTGGTTCTTCAATTCTAGTCACTGGATTGATCCTTTGTCTCTGTAAATACCATACAGTTTTTTTAAAAATTGGTTTGTAATACAATTGAGATCAGGGTGTGGTGATTCTCCCAGAAGATCTTTTATTGTTGAGAATAGTTTTTCACTATCCTGAGTTTTATTTATTCCAAATGGATTTGCATTGCCACTTTCTAACTCTCATAGAGGTGGAGTTGGAATTTTGTTGAGATTACATTGAATCTGTGGGTGGTTTTGTAAGAATTAGTTTTATCATATTAATCTGCCAATCCAAGAACATGGGAGATCTTTCCATCTTCTGGAGATCTTCAATTTCTTTTCTTCAGAGACTTGATTCTTTTTATTACAGATATTTCACTTTGCTTGGTAGAATCATCAAAGTATTTTATATTATTTTGTGACTATTTGTGAAGGAAGTGTTTTCTCTAAAGTTACCTTTTCTCAGTCTGTCATCCTTTTGAGGTGGAGGAAGGTTCACTGATTTGTACGGAGTTAATTTTTATATCCAGCTACTCTTCTGAGTTGTTTGTCAGGTTTTAGAGTTCTACTCTGGAGGGATTTTGGGATCATATAACTATACCATCATGTCATCTGCAAATAGTGTTATTTTTATTCTTCCTTTTCAATTTGTATGCTTTTGACCTCAATTTGTTGTCTAATTGCTCTGGACAGGAGTTTAAGTAGCATATTGAACAGGTAGGGAGAGAGTGGGTAGCCTTGTCAAGACCCTCGTTTTACTGGAATTGCTTCAAGTTTCTCACCATTTAGTTTGATTGGCTACTGGTTTGTTGTATAGTACTTTCATTATTTTTAGATATGAGCCTTGAATTCCAGACTTTTCCAAGACTTTTATTATGAGGAAGTGTTGAATTTTATCATATGCCTTCTCAGGATCTCAAGAGATGATCATGTTATTTTTATCTTTGAATCTGTTTATATAGTGGATTACATTGATTGATTTCTATATTTTGAATCATCCCTGCATCACTGAAATGAAGCCTATTTGATCATGGTGAATGATCATTTTGAGGTGTTTCTAGATTCAGTTTGCAAGAATTTTATTGAGTATTTTTGCTTCAATATTCATGAGTAAAATTGGTCTGAAGTACTCTTTCTTTGTAGGATCTTTGTATGGTATACATATAAGGGTAATTATGGCTTCAAAGAAATAGTTGGGTAGCTTTTCTTCTGTTTCTAATTTGTGAAATAGTTTGAAGAGTATTGGAATTACATCTTCTTTGAAGGTCTGGTAGAATTCTGCACTAAACACACCTGGTCCTGGGCTTTGTTTGATTTGGGAGAATTTTAATGAGTGCTTCTATTTTTTTAGGGATTATGGAGCTGTTTAGATGGTTTATCTGACGTTGATTTGACTTTCGTACTTGGTATCTGTCTAAAGAATTCTCCATTTCATCCAGATTTCCAGTTTTGTTGAGTTCCTTTTGTGTAGGATATGATAATTTTGTATACCCAGTTTTGTTGTTATGTCTCCTTCATTTCTGATTTTGTAATTTGGATGCTTTATGCCCTCTGTTAGTCTGAATAAAGGGTTTATCTATCTTGTTGATTTCTCAAGAGTCAGTTCCTGGTTTTGTTGATTCTTTTGTATATTTTTGTTTTGTTTGTTCTAATTGGTTTGATTCCATCCCTGAGTTTGATTATTTCCTGCCTTCTACTCCCCTCTTAGGTGTATTTTATTCTTTTGTTGTAGAGCTTTCAGGTGTGCTGTCAAGTTCTTAGTCTATGCTCTCTCCAGTTTCTTTTTGCAGGCACTCGGAGCTACGAGGTTTCCTCTTAGCACTGCTTTCATTTTGTTCCATAAGTTTGAATATACTGTGCCTTCATTGTCATTAAATTCTAAAAAGTCTTTCATTTCTTTCTTTCTTTACTTGACCAGGGTTACCCTTGTAGAACGTTATTACGCTTCCATGTATATATGTGGGGCTTCTTGTTGTTTTTTGTTGTTCTTGAAGATCTCCTTAGTCTTTGGTGATCTTATTGATTTTTTCCATCTTCTTAGAATCTGTTGAAGCCTGTTTTGTGACCAATTATATGGTCAGTTTTGGAGAACAGTACCATGATGTGCTGAGAAGAAAAATATATTCTTTTTTGTTTTAGGATGAAATGTTTCTTCGATATCTGTTAAATCCATTTTACAGTAGATAATTCTGTTAGTTTCATTGCATTCTATTTAGTTTCTGTTTCGTGATCTTCCCATTGATAAAAGTGTAGTGTTCAAGTCTCCAACTATTATTCTGTGTGATGCAATGTATGCTTTGACCTTTAATAAAGTTTCTTTAATGAATGTGTGTGCCCTTTTATTTGGAGCATAGTTTTTCAAAACTGAGAGTTCATCTTGGTAGATTTTTCCTTTGATGAGTATAAGGTGTCCTTCCTTATCTTTTTTGATAACTTTTGATGAAAGTCAATTTTATTTGGTATTAGAAAGGCTGCTCCATCTTGTTTCTTGACACTATTTGCTTGGAAAAATTTTTCCAGCCTTTTACTCTGAGATAGTTTCTGTCTTTTTCACTGTGTTTCCTGTATGCAGCAAGATGTTTAGTCCTTTTACCTATCCAGTCTGTTAGTCTATGTCTTTTTATTGGGGAATTGAATCCATTGATGTTAAGAGATATTAATAGTCATTGTTGTTTCCTGATATTTTTGTTGTTAGAAGTAGAATTTTGATTGTGTGGCTATCTACTTTTGAGTTTGTTACAAGAAGATTACTTTCTTGCTTTCTCTAGGGTGTAGTTTCCCTCTTTGTATTGGAGTTTTCCATCTATTATCCTTTGTAGGGCTGGATTTGTGGAAAGATATTGTGTAAATTTGGGTTTGTCATGGAATACCTTGGTTTCTATCTGTGTTAATTGAGAGATTTGCTGAATATAGTACCATGAATTGGCATTTGTTTGCTCTTTGGGTCTGTATGACATCTTCCCAGAATCTTTTAGCTTTCATAATCTCTGTTGAGAAGTCTGATGTAATTCTGATTGGTCTGCCTTTACATGTTACTTGATGTTTGGCCCTTACTTCTTTTAATATTCTTTCTTTGTTTTGTGTATTTGATGTTTTGACTATTCTGTGACAAGGAGAATTTCTTTTTGGTCCAATCTATTTGGAGTTTTGTAGGCTTCTTGCATGTTCATGGCCATCTGATTTTTTTAGGTTAGGGAAGTTTCCTACTATCATTTTGTTGAAGGTATTTACTGGCCCTTAAAATTGGGAATCTTCACTCTTCTATACCAATTATCCTTAGGTTTGACCGTCTCATTGTGTTCTGGATTTCCATGATGTTTTGGGTTAGGAGCTTTTTGCCTTTTACATTTTTTGATGGTCGGGTCAGTGTTTTCTATGGTAGCTTCTGCCCCTGGGATTCGTTCTTCTATCTCTTGTATTCTGTAAGTGATGCTTGAGTCTATGACTACTGAGTTGTTTTCTATCTCCAGGTTTGGCTCCCTTTGTGGTTTCTTTATTGTTTCTATTTCCATTTTATATCCTGGATTGTTTTGTTCAATTCCTTCACTTGTTTGGGTGTGTTTTTCTGTAATTCTTTAAGGGATTTCTGTGTTTCTTCTTTTAGAGCTTCTACTTGTTTACCTGTGTCACCCTGCATTTAAGGGAGTTATTTATGTCCTTCTTAATGTCCGCTATCATTACCATGAGATTTTATTTTAAATCCAAATCTTGCTTTTCCAGTGTCTTCAGGTATCCAGTACTTGCTGTCATTGTAAAACTGAGTTCTGATCTTGCCAAGTAGTCTTTGTGTTTTATTCTTAGGTTATTTCCCTTGCCTCTCACCATTGGGTTATCTCTGATGTTTGTTGGTCTTGCTGTCTCTGACTGGGACGAGTCCCTCCTATGCGCCCATGAGTCTGTGACCTTAGGAGTGAGAGCACTCCTGGGAGATCAGCTTTCTCTGTGTACCCTTTGGGTACAGAGGGCTGTTGGACAGTCTTAGATCTGGGCACAGATGGAGACTGGAAGGATCCTGTACCAGGCTGCTCTTTGGTTCCTGTGCCCAGTGCACTCCTGGTGGGTCCCTCGTTGGACAATTAGTGAAGCCAGCGTAGGGGTCTCACTTATTGTCTTATGTGTGAGAGCATCCCTGGGAGACCAGCTCTCTCCAGGCAGTGCTTGAGGTTGGAGGACTATAAGACAACTTTAGCTCTGGTTGCAGATGGAGACACACTAATTTTATATAATTAAAAAATAAAACTGCTGACTCACTTTGCCTTGAGTAGTTGGGTTTTGGATTTCAATCTTTTCAAATACTAAGGAATTTTGTTCAAAGCTAGTTTTTGAGGATTTTTGCCCACTGCCATTGTGGAGCCATCATCAAATGTCAACCCAGTTGTGGACCCATAAACTCCTCAGACTAAAGGTGAAGACGACCCATCTGATGATTCAGAAATCCTACAACCAGAAACACTATTAAAGGACATGAAAACTCTAATCCGGAACCTGAGTGCCAAGCAGCCAGCACATCATTGCAACCTCTGTCACTGGATTGAGAGCAGACCTGTGGATAACAGAAGTGACAGAATCTTGAGGGAAGTTCAAAGCGCCTTTCCAAAGGGAAGGGTCCACACCTTGTTGTCAGTGCTGAAAGATCCTATAGCAAGAGAGAAGATTTGTTCAGATTGAGCAGAGACAAAAAAGACTTGAAGGAAATGTGTAACATGGGAAAGTGTCTCTGTACTTTCTGCCCTTATCAAAGATAGAATCAGGAAGAATTAGAACAGTTTGAATTGTACACTATCCTTGCTGTTAAAGATGCCACAAGGAAGATGTGAAAGTTGCTTTTTGTTTCTTTCCCTGGTGCTTGGGAATTTTCTAACTTATTAACCTTTAAATTGTATAGAAAGTGTGATGTTTGGATTCATGTGAATGACTTATGTTTACCCAAAAAATCAAGAATGAGTCAAAGCATTCTGTAAACTTTAGAAGCCTCAAGCTTGAGGCTGAGAAACAATGAAAATAAAATTTGGAGTAGTTTGGATTAAAAGGTAATTGGAATAGATCTTTAGATTTTCTAGTTTTCAGAAATTTGTAATAAAGGCAATTTTGTTATCTTGACTTTCATAATAAATACACAGAATTGATTAGAATAAGCCATTGGAGATGGGGGAATTGTTTTTACATGGTATGTGTTGGAGTGCACACTAGTGATGTCTAGAGTTTGATGTGTGCTACCAACTCTGATTATTTCTGTTTGAGGCAGGGTCTCCATGAGGCCTAACTGTAGGTTGATGTCATTATGCAGGTGAAGGCAAACAAGATAAAACGAGGCCTGTCATTGGACAAGGAAAAGGGGAGGCTGGAACAGAGGTTTTAGAAGGGAGGGAAAAGCATGAGAAGAGTCAGAGCAAGGAGTAGGAGCCGAGAGAACATGGCAGCAGATGTTAAGATTCTTCTCTGCGCATATATACAGTTTGTAATAAATATTTCTCAGAGATGGGTGTGTACAGGATATTTGGCTGTCTAGATGGGAAAATTATATCTTATCAGTTGGATCAGAGGTTATTGTGTGGTGTGTTCTTTCATGTGGCTCCTTAATTGAGTTCAAGACTTGGTGCAGTGGCAGTAGCGCCAAGCCTGCCATAAATTTGGATGTGTATATCTGGCATGGTAACAACCCACCAAGGGAACTGTGAATGAAAGCCAAGCAGCATGGCAAGGTACCAAGCTGGAATGGCTCACGGACCACCAGGATCAGATGGAGTTAGGTAGAGTAGCGTAAAGCATTGCAAGCTTCCTGGTCTCGCCACCTTTTATATTTAATGCAACACATAACAGGTCTCTTAACTCCTGGTCCTGCATCTCTGTTTCCCAAGTTTTCACACCATAGGCGTGTCAGCAAGATTTGCAAAATGCTTCTCTTGGTTTAGTATTTGTTCATGCTGTATAATAAAAACAAATTGGTTGATATATTCCTAAATTACAAAAAGTAAAAAATAAAATTGTCACTCTTATATGACCATCAAGGATAAAGACAAGCACACACTATGCAGATTGTCAAGAATTTGTACATTTTTGTTAAATTATATTGTAACAAATTTGAACTTAATTGATTATGGCCTTGGAAGATTTCATAAACTAAATTATTTTAGTAGAGACCATCTTTGCTTGAAGGAGACAATATGTGTCTCCTATACATGAAATATGATCCTACATATGGAGTCAAAATGCAGTCACAATTTTGCAAAATCTTAGTAATGTAAGTACTGTTTTTCCATAAACAAATGAATGCCAGTGAAGACCCCCCCCAACACATACTGGTACATTTCTATTGGAATGATGATCCATATATCTATTCCAAACATATGGATGAAGCCATAGGAGATCCATAGTGTTGTAAAGATCAGATGTGTGAATATTAAAGAAAGCCAGTCTGTCTACAACCACAGTATAATTTCTCTTACAGTAACTCACCAAATATCATGTGTAGCTATAACCCGAAGGAAAGTAGAAACTATGGCATTACAGGTACTTCAATATACTGTAGAACAGTCCTGGAGGTTAGAGTCAAGTGGACCTAGATTCAATTTTTGACACAATAAACCTTTGAAAACTATTCTACCGGCTGCACTCTTTTTGTCCACACAAAGGCATTGGTAATATCCACCTGGATATTCTGTGTGGATAATAGTAGTCATTTTTGGATGCTGTCTTAGTTAGGGTTTCATTGCTGTAAAGACACCATAATCAAGACAACTATTATAAAGGGAAACATTTAATTTGTGGATGGCCAGCAGTTTCAAAGGTTCAGTCCATTATCGTCAAGATGGGAAGCATGACATCATTCAGGAAGACTTGGTGCTGGAAGAAAAACCCGGGATTTCTACACCTGATCCAAAGCCATCCAGTAGGAGATTATCTTCCTCAGGCCTCCAGGAAGAAGGTCTGTTCTGCACCGGGTGGAGCTTGAGCATAGGACATCAAAACCACCCTCACAGTGACACACTTCCTCCAACAAGGCCACAGCTATTCAAACAGAGCCACACTTCCTATTAGTGTCACTCTCTGTGGGCAAAGCATTCAGGCACGTGAGTCTATGGAGGCCATGCTTCTTCAAACCACTACAGATGCTTAGCACAAGTACACTCATCATAGGTCCTCAGTTACATAGAGGAAAAAATGTACTCTCATTGATAACATGATCTCTCATGGTAATATAACGTATGGTATGTAGAAGCTGAGACTTGAATCCATAAACAAATGATTACACAAGACTATCTTCTTAATAAATATTAAACAGATTGGTCTCTGAAGTATTTACAAGTAATAACAAATATTCATTTATATCCATATGATTTTGGCCTTTACACTACGTGGTCCTTAAAGTTTATAACTACATAAGTACAAATCGAGAGCATACAGGCCTTCTTATAAATGACTACTACATAGCATGTACACATGCAGCTTACAAAAAGAAACTAACACTTTTCAAGATTTTTTTGTACTAACATCTCCTGCTCAAGAATATACCTTGATCACACAAAAAAACAAAAAACAAAAAAACAAAAAACAAAAAATCAAAAACAAAAACAAAAAACCTTTGATCTTCATGTGTTTCATGCTAGTCCAGTCATTTAAAAATTTCTAATGAAACCATTTTCTGTATCTATCCCTGGTCTATAATTCCAAGAAAATCCCTTATTCCTTATACTTTTTGCCATTTATTTCTCTGTTCTTCAACTGCAACAAAAATCTTCCCATGTTAATCTTAGCAACTTTAGAAACAATAGAAAGCAATAGTTCAATAGAGAAGAGGACTGAGAGATGGTGCAGTGCAACTCATTAAAGCACTTGACACATTCACCTGACACCTGAGTTGGATACTCCAAACCCATAACTAAGATGGATGCAGAAGTTCAAGCCACTAATGGTGGCAGGTCTACAGGTAATAGAAGGCAGAGAAAGAAGAATTTCTCAACACTTTCCTGAGATAACAGTACCAAAGGGTGTGTTTTAGACATTGAGAAAATCAAGAACATATATAAAAAAGCTGCCTTTTGACACCATACCCCAACACATGAACAAACACATACACATACAGTCACAAGTCACAAACATATACACAAAGATTTAAGGTATTTTAACCCAGTGTTATATTTAAAATAGATTTAACAACAACACATGGTCTCTTTTAAAAAAAGTCTTAAATGGAAACATTTTGATTCTAATATTGTCATAAATACCACCATCATAAATTAAAACAGAGGCAGCTCATATCTATATGCTTGTTACACACAGGCAATAGTATATGTTTTAGTTAATTTTATCATAAAACCCCCTAGAAATTATGTTCACCTATACTAAGATTGGAAGGTTAAGTGTAGAATAGATCCTGAAACACAGAAACTAATGGGGGGTGAAAAACAGCATTTGAACAAAGAATATCTCACATCTAATTATATTATACTAAAAAATGTTTTCTTATAGTATTAAATGAGAACTATTGAATTAAAATAAAATAATTATTAAAATAAAACAAAATAAAATACTACTACTAATTATTATTCAATAATTATTATCAAACAATATTGACTAAAACATTAAGTAGCTTTTAGCCAAAAGGTTACAGCCAGTCGGAATTAAGGAAGTATGTATTAAAAATAACACAATTTAGTTTTTAGATTAAAATCATAGAGCATATTATTAGACGAAATGAGGGCATGAGAGCAATAGGCATTCTAATTCATGAAAGATGCCAACTACTGGGCCTCTTTCATGTACTATAAATGATAGGAATTGAGTTTTTTTAGTTGAGACTGTAGAAAGAATTTGTGGACTATGGTGGCTTAAGTAAGTAAAGGTTTTCCTTTCTTACAGGAAGGACACTTCATATTCATCAAAGGAAAAATCCACCAAGATTAACTCTCAATCCTAAATATCTATGCCCCAAATACAAGGGTACCTACATACGTAAAAGAAACCTTACTAAAGCTCAAAACTCACATTGCACCTCACACAATAATAGTAGGAGATTTCAACACCCCACTCTCATCAATGGACAGATCATGGAAACAGAAATTAAACAGAGACGTAGACAGACTAAGAGAAGTCATGAGCCAAATGGACTTAACAGATATTTATAGAACATTCTATCCTAAAGCAAAAGGATATACCTTCTTCTCAGCTCCTCATGGTACTT